>NC_133620.1:466776602-466806602 GCF_048593235.1 Sminthopsis crassicaudata | reverse complement strand
TGGACCTAGAGATGGAAGGGACTTTAGGGATCACCTAGACTTGTTCCCTGTATCTAAGAAAGGTGATACCAAGAAGTGACATGATTTTGGACTACAGAGACAGCAATCTACAGTTAGAAGGAGACTCCCAGGACCCTTTTACCTCCCTCAAACTATAGCAATAATTTGAACCCATGCCCCTCAACCCCACATCTTCAGCAGCTTCTGAATACCTCTATGACGAATAACCAACTCCTCAATCCTACCCAATTAGATGGCAAGCTACTTTTCCTGACTTATAAATCATCATTACTCCCCTTTAGCATTCTCTGCATTCCAGTTCAACTGATCAGCCATTCTCTGTCTCCTTTCCTTGTCTCTCCCATCATGCCTGAAATACTCCTTTCATCTCTCAGAATTTCCTTCCAGGCTTAAGCGAGGTGCTTCTTTATAAGGAAAGCCTTTTAGAGGATTGAAGAAACACAAATCTAGAGCTGGAAGGTACCCTCAGAGCCCATCTAGTCCAACCCCCCTCATTTTACAGATGGGGAAACCAAGGCCACACAGAGTGAGGATTTGAACTCGGATTCTCTGACGCTAGAGCCAGAAGTCTTTCTATTGGTACCTTGAAGGTGGAGATTGTGGCCATTTTTGTTTTTATATCTCTAGGTCTTAGCACTTATTTCTAATAGATACCTGTCAAATTGAAATCAAGTATCAGAGGCAGTGGACAGAATATTCATTGAATAAATGAAAAAATAGCTAAAAATGCTTTTTTAGAGACTGCGGCATGGAAGGAAGATTTAGGAGCCAGACCTGGAATTCCTCCATGACTTTTACTTGGATGTTACTAATTTTTTTTCTCCAAAAACATGTTTTCTTTACAATTCTCCTTAAAGAATATTTCTCAGGCTAATGTTCTTTTCCCCTTTTTTTTTCTCAAGCCAATTTGGAGATCTCAGTGACCAAGTCATTATGGCTTAAGCCTGGAAATCGTTTTCTTTTCCTGAATGGGGATCCTGGCTTATCTGTCCTGATGTGGCTGGGCCTGAGCCAGGTGTAAGGATCGCATGGGCTTCTGTGTGGTTAGGACTAGAGCTGCTGCTGCTGCCCAGATGTTGGGATTATATTTACCTGCTGCAGAGCAATCGATTTAAACTCCGACTGCTCACTAGCTCCTTCTCCCCCTTTCAAAGAAAAAAGCCACAGTTGCTGCTGCTTGTCTGAACCCCAGGCTTTGAGGCCCATCTTTTGAAGCATGTAAAAAGTAAATTAATCTGGGTAAATTACTCAGGTCCTTTCTTGTGAGGAAATGGTGTTCTTGACAATCCAGGTTTGCCATGCTGGGTTAATCACCTCTGGATGTTAGAGACAAACTCAATGGAATGATAGGATCGAACAGGAAAAAGGACAAAAATCTGTATTAGGAGAATCTACCGATAGTCAAGATCACTGGAGACTCCAGGATGCACAAAGTTGAACAATTTTTCAATACTGAAAACAAATGGAGAATACCCATAAAGATGAAAACAGCAGCAGCTGGTGTTTATAGACTCTGCCTGCCCCTATGGAGACTGAAAAAGATTTATGATGTTGTATGTGACTTTTCCAAACACTGGGGCGATCCCCTAGCAGTCCAAAAGACATATGGGAGGGGGCAAGAAATAATGGCTAAAATTATTTTTGAATATAATTCCTACAGAAACATAGCCACTCTTGTCAAGGAAAGTAAAATTTAAATGAGTCAAACATTTATTAAATGCCTCCTATATATCAGGTTCTGTGATAAATCCTGGAAGTGAATATTAATAAAAGCCAAACTAATATAGTGAATTCTTCAAACTCATAGTAAATGCAGTACAATGATTATTTAGTATAGAATTCACAAAGTAGGTCAAATTTGGGTTGGTGAATATAAAATCTGAGGGCGTTTAAAGGACATGAACAAATTTTAAAGCGTGTGTGGGTCATTATTAAATCACATTTGGACATTATTGCCTTGATCTTACCATTGAAATTATCCTGTGATTCTAGGCAAATTATTTAACTACCCTGGGTGTCAGTTTTTTTTTTTTTTTTTTTTATCTGTAAAATAAGGCAGTTGGAGTACTTGACCTCTGAAGTCCCTTCCTGGTTTGGGTAGTGGCAACTTGTATCTATACAGTGCTTTACCTATGTTAACTCATGGGCTTCTCTCATCTCTTTGAAGCTAGTACTTTTATTATCCTCATTTTAAGGATGAAGAAACTGAATCTGAGAGGTCAAATAGCTTTCCCTGGTTCATACAGCTAAGAAGAATCTGAGGCAGAATTCAATCTCAGTTCTTGGGACTCCAAGGCTGATATTCTATTGATTTTGCTTCCTCTCTCCCTTGGATCCTATGAAACAAATAAATAATATTTATAAAGAGCTTAGCACATATAAGAAATGATAAGCAGGATGGTTTCAGAAAAATCAGGGAAGACATATGCATGGATGCAAAATGAAGTGAGCAGAACCAAGAGAACACTGTACATATCAACAACTATATTTTAATGATGATCAATTGAGAAAGACTTAAGCCTCTCAAGACAATGATCCAAGACAATTCCAAAGGAGCCATGATGAAAAATGCTTTGTACCTTCAGAAGGCAAAGGATGCATCTAAATCCAGACTGAAGTGTGTATTTGGGACTTTATTTTGCAATATGGCTAATATGGAAATGTGTTTGGTGTGGTTTCATATTTATATAATTAATAATATATTGCTTATTTTCTCAAGAGGTGGAGGAGAGTTGGGAGGGAGGGAATTTGAAACTCAAAATTTTAAAAAAGCAAATGTTAAAAACTTTAAAAAATATTAGAAATAATTAACCCAATAAATAAAATATATTAAACAAACAAAAAGAGCTTAGAACAATGACTGATAAATTTTAGACCCTTAATTGATGCTTTCTCCCTTCTTCTTCCGCTTTAATTCTGGTCCACTTCATGAGTAAAGTTTAGCCAAATAGATACTTTAATGATCCGCCTGGATTTTTAGACTTTGCAACCTGACTAATACTTTGCTTTTCTAATAAGTTGTAAAACAGCAGCTTTCATGAGTTAGAGTGAAATAAGAAAAAGGGGGAACTTAGGGAGAGAGTCTAGGAAGAAGAATAGGAGGGATGAGAATCTAAAAGAGCGGAGGGCTGCTGAACTATACCTCAAGCATAACAATGATCATCTGGACTGGGCAGAGAGGGTGTAAAAGATGAATCCAAGTGACTTTTCAAAGAAGAATGGATAGGACTTCATGATTACTTAGGTACATGGGAAGAAGGATTTTTAGGCAGGGGCAAAATAATGATTTTATTGACAGAAATAGGGAAGTTCAGAAAAGAGACTAATTCAGATTTGAATTCAAAAAGTTTGCTAACTACCTACTATGTGTAGATTAGAATCATAGGATCTGTGCTTGACCCTGTGGTTTTTAACATATATTATCTATGACTTGTGAAAGAGCATAGATGAAGTACCTTCCAACATTGCTCATAGTTCAAAGCTGAAAGAAACGAGGGAGCCTTGGAAAATTGCTGCCATAAATGGTAATATTTATTTCTCCCAATAGAATGCAACCCCTTGATGGCAGGAATTGGTCAATTTTTGTCATTCTCTCTTTAATACCTAATGCAGTGACTGGCACATAGTAGGTATGTAATACTTTGGTTGATTAATATATTAACTTATTGACATGACCCAAAATGTTATTCTTAGCCTATTTTCTCAAAGTGCTTCCCCTTTTTCTTAATGATTCTAGTCAGATAGGAAGCTTTCACCTTGGTAATTGATGTTCTTGGCTTATTGGATACTGGATCATTGAATTCAATTATTTCTGATTTTTCCTTATCTGGTCTGCTCCACTAATCTACTTTTCCATTTTTACAAGGCAATAGCGAATAATTTCAAAGAGAATTGCTTTATAGGATAGCTTGAGACCTGGAAGTTCAATTGCTTCTTCATTCTAAAACCTAGCACATAATAGTTGCTTAATAAATGTTTAAAAAATGGATGAGGGAATTTCCCTAAACATTTTGGATCTCGTAATTTTTCCTCCAAATGAATTTTGTCATTAGCTATCCAGTTTTATCAAGTTAAGATTTTTATTTTTATTAAGAAGAGGAAATAAGAATTAGAAAGGATCATAAAAGGACCTCTCCATTTTACAGAACACTGAGAACAGGAATATTAAGTCAATTTTAGCCCAGTGCCTGGCACACAGTAAGCACTTAATAGATGCTTGTTGATCTGACTTTCTGATTCACCCAAAGTTACACAGGAATTTTTACTTTACCCCACTACCTCCCAAGGAAACAAAATTAATTTAGTCCGCATTTAAGAAAACTGAAAAAGAAGCTAAATAATAAATCAAAGGAAAGAAGACAAGAGGAAATAAAATCAGTGCAAAATGAACAAAATTAAAAGAAAGGAATAATTGATATGGGAGAATCGCTTTTTTTAGGATCAATAAAATGGATAAACCATTAATACCCAGTCAAAAAAGAAGAGAAAGAAGGGAAATGAACAAAATTACAAATGAGAAAAGCAACGCCATAATAAACTCAAACAAATTAAGAAAATCATAGAAATGATGAATTATACTCAGCTTCAGGCTACTCAATGTGAGAAGTGGAAAGAAATGGCTAATTATCTTTGCAAGTGAACAATATTCACATTGACACTATAGGAAATAAATAACTTAAATAGACCAACTTCAGAAGGAGAAATCATGCAGACCATTAAAGAATTAAAAAAAAAATCTGGATCAAAGGAATGAATGTTTTTTAACCTTTTAGAGGACATATGAACTCAAGGATTCATAGGCCATTTCGATAAACAGGGAAAGATGATATTCTAACCAATTTTTTATAAATCAGATAAATGTGGTCTAGGTGGTGCTGTAGTAGATAGAGTGCCCAGAGTCAGGAAGAGTCATCTTTCTGAATTCAAATGTGCCCTCAGACACTTATTAACTGTGTGAACTTGGCTAAGCCACTAACCCTGTTTGCCTCAGTTTCCTCATTTGTAAAATGAGCTGGAGAAGGCAATGGCAAATAACTCTAGTATCTTTGCCAAGAAAACCCCAAATGGTGTCACCAGATTTGAACACAACTGAAAATGACTGAAAAACAACAAATGCCCTTTAAATACCCACATCTAGGAACATAAGGCTAAAAAATATCATAGGCAACTACATCAATGAATATAGTTACAAAATTGTTACACAAAATGCAGGTAATTAGAACACAACAATAAGTATAAACAAAAGCAATGTAGTGTGGTGGATAGGGAACTCATCTCTGAGTTCTGGCCCTTCTTCAGACACTTAAACAGGACTTGTGACTGGACAAGTCAATTAGCCTCTTGGTGCCTTCTCTTAGATTAAAAAGTTGCAGACCAGGCGCTGTTCTGAATTGATGGAGAAGGTTCCTATCTGAGAGCTCTTAATAATGATAAAATTATAGGTCTGGTAAAAAATTTTAAATATTCAAAGCATCTACCAAAACATAAGAGTCTGTGACCTTAGGGGCAGCTAGGTAGTAGAGCACCAGCCTGAAATCAAGAGGACCTAAGTTCAAATTTGACCTCAGTCACTTAATGCTTCATAGCTGTGTGACCTTGGGCAAGTCACTTAACTCCAATTGCCTCAGAGAAAAAAAAAAGAATTTGGAAAAAAAAGTCTGTGACCTTATGTGCATTTCAAAGTGACTTCAAGAACTGGAAGAATATCTTTTGTACATGGATAGGATGATCCAATATGACCATATCATTGTTTACATGTATACATTTAGTATACTGCCTTTGTTGAAGTTGACAAATAATGAAATTTAGTTGGAAAAATGAACAAGAATTTTGACAGAACAGTGATCATTTAGCTCATCAGAATTCAACATATTGTATAAAGAGGTAATTATCAAAACACTTCTATAATAGACGCAACATAGAAGGTGACATCGATGAAAGAAGACACCTAAAACAGAACAAAATGTGCACAAAGGATAATCATTTGATGTGCTGTAGGATGCCATTAAGTATCATGAAAACAAATGTTTTATATTTAAGATTTTTATAAATATGTATTTTGTTTTTTATCACCTACATTTCCATATTGATTTTTCCCTTCTAGAAGACCATCCTTTAAAGAATAAAGCTTAAGGAAAACATTAGCTCAGCAAAACTAACCAATGTATCAAAAAAAGTCCAATATCATTGTTCTATGCAGTGTTCTATGCCCTAGATAATCCTTTATTAAAAACAAAATTGTTTGGCTACTGGTAGCAGCATTTTGCTTTAAATACATCTAGAGCCATACCACACTTTTGCGATAATAAATCTTATTGGATCAATGATCAATGAATTTAATATAAAAAACCCATAAAAAGTTAGAAGAAAAACTTTCATGAAGTGATAACAGCTGTATCTATTGAACTTTGGGGAAAAAAATTGAAGGCAAAATAGATGGATGTGATTATGTGAAAATCCAAATAAAAACCTATAAAAATCAACCTAACAAAATAAGCAGCAGCAGAGAAGGGGAAATTATTCATTCAATAATTTTATGTGATTAAATCTGAATCTCGGGATACAGAAGGAACTAATATAAATTTATAAGGTCAAGAGCCAATCTCTAAAGGAAAAAAAAATTCTCACAAGACCAATGCTTTCTTATGACAAAAATCTGCCATTTTGTATACAAATAATAGCCTCTCAGTGTCCTACTAAGCATTCTTCTGGATTTGTTTTTGTGAATTAATTATATGGTAGCCAGTTTCCTGAGAGGACAGTGAGTGGTGCAGTGGATAGAGCACCAGCTCTGGCGTCAGGAAGACCTGAATTCAAATGCTGTCTCGGACACTTTTTGGCTGTGTGACCCTATTTTACTCAGTTTTCTCTACAAAATGAGCTGGAGAAGGAAATGGCAAACCCCTCCGGGGTCCTGGAGGAGAAAACCATTATGAAGAGTTGGACATGACTGAAATGACCAAATAACAATTGAATGTTCTGATAATGAGCTTCTCTGGCTTGAGCTAGGCTGCTTCTCAGACACATGTTCCATCAGGCTGATCCTCAGAACCCTGTGTGATTTCCCAAAGCTTGTTCTCTGCCGGCCTTGTCTCAGCAAATTAGACCTTCATACCTGAATAGCCTCAGAGCAGGGCCTTCGTCCCGGCAGAGAAGTCCTTGGAACCATAATTATCCCTAACATTTGTAGGGTAGCTGTTATGTGCCAGGTAGCGTGCTAAGCATTCCACAATTATTTAATTTGATCCCTACAACAATCCTAGGATGTAGATGTTATTATCCCCATTTTATAGATGAGGAAATTAAGGCAAAGAGGGCTTAAGTTACTTGTAACTTAAGTTACAGAGCTACTAAGTACCTGAGGCTGGATTTAAACTCAGGTTTTGAGTGTTCTATCCTCTGAGCTTTCCAGCATAAAGTTGTAACCTGGAAAACAGTTCAAGTAATTATCAAAACACAATTTAAACATTTTCAAGGATCTGCCATCTAGCCATCAAATTGGCAAAAGCATCAAAAGTGACAAAATGCAAGGCAAACAAGCTCTCTATTACATTGTTGGTAGAATTGTCAAATGGCGTAGATTTTTTGGAAAGCATGTTGGCAATAAGCATTAAGAGTTATCAAGCTGATTATGTCACTTGACTTACTATTTCTACCATAAGGATTATGCCTTAAGAGTGTTAAAAAAGAAAACAAAACAACTAGCTGAACAAAAATATTTACGTTTTTATTTTTTACAATAGCACAAACTTGGAGCATTCTAGGCCTTCCACCAACAGTTTGTGGAATTGTACTTCCTGTGGTACATACACCACTATAATGGAATACTCTTGCATTTAAAATAACAAACACAAGGAATATAAGGGAACCTAGAAAGATGTTCAAAATAAAGGAAAAAGAAGAAATAGAATAAGAGTTTACACATTGTAGGGTGAAGTAGAAAGAGTGCTACAGTTGAAGTCGTAGAATTTATGCATGAATTCTTGGTTTGTTGGTCAATGCCTTGATGATTTGGGGAGAATCACTTCATGTCCCTAAGCCTCAGTTTCCTTATCTGTAAAACAAAGAGAATGTGACTCTGTGTCTCTGAGGACCCTTCCAGCTCTAATTCCATGATCCTACAGTTTCAGACAGACACACACAATTATACCACTTCCTTCACAAGGTTGTTTGGGGAAACTGTAAAGGGCTCTATCAATATGAATTATTGTTGTTATATTATTTTTTTACCAGTTTGTGAAAGCAAACTGTTCTGGCAGCCTGGGCATATTGCTTTTTTTCTGGAATTTTCTCACTCTTTTCTGTTTTTGTTAAGGTCTTTGTTATGTTTATGATAGAAAAAATATTTTTTGAATGAAAAAAATAAACAGGTTTCTTTTGTGTGGCAGCCTCCAGGGATATCCCCAGGCAACTAATTCCCGAAGGGTTTCTTCTCTAGCCCTTAGTTCCTTTCCTCTCAATGGCTCATTTGTGTCCCTAAGGTCTCCTTGAAGGTCCTTCTTTTGTGGATCCAGCCAAGAAAAAAGTCTGGAGGGCGCCGCCAGTCCATGGATGCGTTCATTCCATCAGCATTTATTAAGCGCCTACTCTGTGCCAAGTGCCCAAGGTACAAAAGGCAATAGAGCCTTCAGAGACTGGTTTTGTAGCAGTCTTAGTCTCCTTCTTGGGATCCAAAGAATTCTCCTCAAATGGACAACCTCTACCTACAATTGCCAGAAGGAGATGGGAAGAGATGAACATGACCAGAAGCAAGATAGAAATGGAATTTTGGGAGACTCATGAAAAGAGTAGGGGATTTGAAAAGAACGATCCTGGGTTAAAATCCCAAATCTGATGATTAATTAGGGATGTGACTGAAGGCTTGTTTGTTCATCTATAAAATGGATGGGAAGGGATGGAGCTGAATTTCCTTCCAGTCCCAAGTCTTTGATCCTATATCCATTCACAAATGGGTGTGTTAGGTGAGAACATGTAAGTGCCTGGGGGACAAAGCCCCAGTTGCACCTTCCTAGGTACGGGTTTTTGGTTCAAGCCTTTGAAGAAACGCTTTCAGTGACACGAAGGACGGTTCTCTTTGGGAAGGCAGCCCTTGCTATTGTGGGACAATTTGAATACTCTGGCTCTTTTTTAACTCCGTGTCTAAATATGCCAAAATGTGTATAGGATGGTGTAAATTTATCAAAGTGATTTCATTATTTCCCTTTAGATTCTAGACCTTTTATTCTCAAAATGATTCTTCCTATTATTTTGTCTAGTGCTATAAAAGTGATATTTATAGTAATAAGAGGAAATAGAGAATAATAGATTGGGAGCTGAATGGGACTTTAGAAGCTTCCTGGTTAGTACATACAGCCCTATTCATTTTGTACAGGAGGAACAAGAGGCAATGGGGAATAGGGAAAAGGGCTCTGGAAGTTAAAGGGCTTCCCTTCAAATCCTGCCTTAGATACTTAGGAGCTAGGGGACTCTGGGCAAATTCTTAATGACTTAGTTTCCCCCTATGTCAAATGAGGGAGTTAAACTGAAGACTTCTTTGGTCCTTTCTAGCTCCAGAGCTATGAAGTTATCAATGAAGGTATAAATCAGCTGGCTGGAAGGGTGTGAGCTGGACTGGATGGCTTCTGAGGGCCCCGGGACTACAAATTCACTTTCATCTCCCCGACTTCGTTATTTTTTGAGCTTTCCAAATCCATGAGATCAGGAGGGAGGGGCAGCCATTTTCATTCTCTCGTTTGTTCCTTCCTTCCTTCACTCCTTTGTTCACGCATCCCCACCCCATGGGACAGATGGAAGGCTAAGGCCCAGAGAGACCCAGCAGTTTGATGGGGGTCCCGCCCTGTGACAGAGGAGCCCTGGGGCCAGGATCCCGACCCCCCCCCCCCCCACTCTTCCTCAGACCAGGCCTTTGTCATGTCCCAGGCTGCCTCCATCAGGGAACGCTTCCGGAGAGAGGCTTTCCTCTGAGGGAGAGAAATGAGCTGCCTGATAAAGTGCCTTCCTGAGCTTGAGCCCCTGAGAAATCCCTAGAAACCAATATTGCTTGTAACCCAGCAGAGGGATGAGCAAATACGAGTCGCTGGAAAATTCCAGCAGCTTTCCTTCTGTATGAGAAATGCTGTGAAACCCAACCCTCACATGATTTCCCCCCTTCAACAACAAAGACTGATGGGGAAGCTTCAAAAGCCCAGTGCCCGAGCCCCCACAATGCTCGAGCCCCCACAATGCTCAAGCCCCTACAATACTCGAGCCCCCATAATGCCTGAGCCCCCACAATGTTGAGCCCCCACAATGCTCGAGTCCCCATAATGCCCGAGCCCCCACAATGCCTGAGCCCCCACAATGCTCAATCCCCCACAATACTCGAGCCCCCATAATGCCCGAGCCCCCACAATGCCCAAGCCCCCACAATGCCCATCAGGAAAAAGGCATTTCTGAAATGGAAGGAAACATTAGCATGTTCCCAGGCCTCTGGGCTTTCCTGGAACGAAGGGAAAATTTCTTCAGAAATTGCTTTGTAAAGAGAAGGGGGGGTGGAGAAAGCAAAGCAATGTCCCTCCACCCCCTCCTCCTGCCTCCCTGTTGGGGAAGGGTGGGGGTGGGGCCCAGGACAATCTGTGTGGCTGATTGAAGGTTCCCCAAATGTGTTAAATTGCTTTCTGAACATTTGGGCTCATTCTACACCCTGCCCTCCCACTGATGCTTCCTTTAAGTGGTCTACCACTCAAGATTTCAGGGGAAATTTAACCCATGTGTTCCTTTTCTAGTTGCTGAACTTTACCAAGAACTCATTAGGCAGGATTGATGGGAGGGAAACACATCCTCTCAAGGCAGAGCAGGCTGAAGCTTCGTGGAGGTCCATTGGTTGGTTATGGTGGAGAGTGGATTCCTGGCCAAGTAGGCCTTAGAGTCCACAAACTCCGAGGTTCCAAGCAGCTCTGGGGGGCTGGGGTTCTCACATGGAGAGAATGGAGGAAGAAGGGGAAGTAATTGATAAAGCCGGCTCGGAGGTTGTGAACCCATTGGTTCACTGGGAAAGTTTCTGGAGATCAGACACGGTCCATAAAAGTATAGTGAGCCCATCTGGACCAGGGTGTGTGTGTGTGTGTGTGTGTGTGTGTGTGTGTGTGTGTGTGTGTGTGTGTGTAAGAGAAGGAAGGAGAAGGAAGGAGAAGGAAGGAGAGGAGAGAAAAAGGAGAGAGAGAATGGGGGGAGAGAAACAGAGACAGAGACAGAGAAGGAAAGAGAGAGAGACAGAGAGACAGCCATGGAGAGAGAGATGGAGAAAGGGAGAGAGAGCCGGAGAGAGAGGGAAGAAGGGAGGGAGGGAGGGAGAAGAAAGAACTGGGTGAAGGTCACTACCAAAGCTTCTGTGTTCTGACAGACACATTTAGATTAATAACATATACATATACACAATGTAGGAAAGGGGAGTTTGGGAATCAATAAATCCGAGTTCAGGTTTGTAATTGACTATATGACAGAAATAAAAAATAAAATAAAACACATTTTTCTCAAGAACTGGGGTCACCATGTCCCACCCTCCTAGCTCTGTGTCCTATGGTCAGGATTTGGAAAGAGAGAATGAAACCAAATGAGATGATAGTTGTAAAGCATTAGCTCAGTGCCTGACACATAGTAGGCACTTACTAAATGCTGGCTCCCTTCCCTCCAACTTGATCCCGGGCTGCATTTCAGAGCAGGGGAAGTCCTTTGACCTGCTCGAGTGTTGTGTCCAGGGCCCGACGCCACACTTGGGGAAGGACATTGGGAAGTGTGAGCTTGTTCAAAGGAGGCTATCAGCATGTCAAGGGGATGTGACACCGTGCCAGGAGAGCATCTGTGTGAAAAACTCGAGATGTTGATCTGGGGGAAAACAAGACTCAGGGGACATGAGCACATCCTTTCAAATATCAAAGAGAGCTGAAAACACAGATCAGAAAAGCTTTGCATTTGAATTGGTCCCTTCAAAAAAAAAATGCTCCAAACCACTACAGGCTCAATCAAGAGGCAGAGACAAAGCCCAAGAACACTGGACTGGGAGGCAGGAGAACCTGGGTTTAAATCTTAGTAGTGGTTCAACCCGGGAAAGTGACTTGAACTCTCTGGGTTTCTGTTTTTTTCATCCATCAACTGAGGGGAATGGGACTCAATGGCCTCCAAAGTCCTTCTATCTCTATGAAAACTGGATAGTGAAATCTGTCACTCCTTCGAGTCAAGATTACCGTTCTCTGTTGTTGTATTTGATTAACCTGTGTGTAAGAAGATATTTAACACATATACATGGATATTATTATTTTTAAGACATAAAAACATAGATAAGAAACAATGCTGAAAAGAAAGAAGTTGGCAACTTCCAAAGGAGAACTTCCACCAATAAAAAAATGGGCTCAAATCTCAGTGAATGGCTGACGTGGTTCACTAATTAGTTTTTCGAGTCAAAATAGTTGTAGAAAAGAGATATTAATCCATGTAGACCATAAACACAAAGAATAAAATGGGGAAAAACCAGAAGATAAACCAGATGTGATATTTATGACATCAATGTAATGGAATATGTCCTTGTAATTAAGAATACCGTGTAAAGAATGGGAAGGAATAAAAAAATGACTGGAATAGAGTAGAATGGCAGTTCCTTGGAGGCAATAGTTCTTTTTTGTTCCTGTGTTTTGTATCCCGGCACCTATCCCAGTGCCTGACATTTAATAGACATTGAATAAATACTTCTTGATTAAATGAACAAAAATTGAACACATTGCATAGGTATGGTGACTGAGTACCCTTATACAAGAAGACAATATACAAGGATATGTGACCCTGGGCAAGTCACTTAACCCCAATTGCTTCAGGGAAAAAAAAAAAAAAAGAAGAAAGAAAGGAAGGAAGGAAGGAAGGAAGGAAGGAAGGAAGGAAGGAAGGAAGGAAGGAAGGAAGGAAGGAAGGAAGGAAGGAAGGAAGGAAGGAAGGAAGGAAGGAAGGAAGGAAGGAAGGAAGGAAGGAAGAAAGGAAGAAAGGAAGAAAGGAAGAAAGGAAGAAAGGAAGAAAGGAAGAAAGGAAGAAAGGAAGAAAGGAAGAAAGGAAGAAAGGAAGAAAGGAAGAAAGGAAGAAAGAAAGAAAGAAAGAAAGAAAGAAAGAAAGAAAGAAAGGAAGAAAGAAAGAAAAAGAAAATTCCAAATGGGATCAAGAAGAATTGGACACAACTGAAATGACTGAATGACAACAATCTTTCGGGGTAATGCCATCTTGAAGTTACAGTTCAGGACAGCAATGTGGCACGGTAGATTGAGTGCTGGATCTGGAGTCAAGAGTTCAAATCTATCCTCAGGCACTTTACTGTGCGAGTCACTTCACTCTGTCTGCCTCAGTTTCCTCATCTGCCAAATGATCTGGAGAAGGACATGGCAAATGGCTCCAGTATCTCCATCAAGAAAACCCCAAATGGGGCCACAAAGAGTCAGAGAAGTAAGCTGATTGTGATGGCACTGGGACAGGAAACTTCGCAGGAGAGGAGATTCCCTTTCCCTCATTTTTCACAAGAGAAGAAATGATCCCACTCAGGGTCACACGAGTATCTTTTATTCTGTCTCCTCAAAGTCTTGGTCTTGTTATGGCCATTTCTGCATCTCCCCGTCCTACCCCAGGATCATTGCTAGGGTGATGGCCTGATTCAGCTGGACTCACTAGACCCCTGGGTAGTATAGGAAGCAGGATTTGCATCCGGGTCTTCTGCCTTCAGAGCCAAGGATCTTACCAATTTGCCATCCTATCCCTCAATTTCTTTACCTGTAAAACAGAGGTCTGAATTGATATGGATTAACATTCCCTGATATAACTATCACTGGGTCTACACCTGAGATTCACATGTCATAGAACCTCGATGCAATACAAGCGCCCTTGCTCTCCCTTTCTTCTCAGTAATTACTCCCACCTTCCCCCTCTCTTCCCACTCCCTGCCCCCAATCCTCACCATTCTGTTCTCTTGGGAGCCATCTTTGTAGAGAACACTTTCACCTCCACGGTTCTAGGTACTTTATCTCCCCAGGCAGACTTGATCAGTCCTTGGAGAGGGGGGGAATGGAATGATTTTCTTTCCTCATATTTGGTGTCTTCCAAACTGCATTTCCACATAAAAAGGCGAGGGGATTTCTTCCTTCCCTTGCTCTCCTTAATCATGCAGTGGTCATTCAGCTCTGCTCCGTCCAGCAGTGGGGGGCAGGGTTGCTCCAGGCAGTCAGCCACCGCCAAGAAGCCTTATTAGGTTGCTTCTGAGTTCCCAGAAACCCAGGGGTTTGCTAGGTCCCACTAAGTCAGGCTTGGCTCCAGATGCTCCCGCCCCCCATCACGCTAGCATCAGTTCTGGGGTAGAATGGGGTATGGCCATAATGGTCATAAGGAGACCCGTGAAGGACATGGTTGGCTTCCTGCCATTCTTTGCAATTGAAGTCCTCGCCTCAACTTTTCAGGCTGAATTTCTGCCTCATCACTGATTTTCTTGCCTTAGTTTCCTCATCTGTAAAATGAGGAGGCCTAGCTTAGATGTCTCTTAAGAGACCTTCTAGCTCTAAATCTCTAGTGCCCACACAGACAATCCCCCTTCCTTCACAGGGGTCTCGGCCTTTTACCTCCTCCCTGGGTAGAAGGGAGGCTCAATGACTCCAACTGCGAAGGCAGAAAAGCTCCCAGTCATCTAGTAAAGTAACAACCATGGCTGACCCAAAATGTGGCTAAGAGACGGGAGCCATAGACCACAGAGAGGCTGGCTGGGTAGATCCTTTGGTCCTAGAAGGACTCACTCATGTTCAGAGGGAGGTTTATGCTCTTTGTCCAATCCCACTCTCTGGTTTTCAGTGGGAGGATCTGGTTTGTCCAGTGTCATGCCCCACTAGCAAGTGCCAGGAGCCCTATGAGGGGAGAGGCGACGGCTTTCACCCAATCCCACTCGCAGCCAAATTTTGAGCCCTTTCAACCACCACAGGGAGGATTTGGGGCTGACCTACAAAGTCCCAGCTCCCCCACGATGTCAGGTTTGCATTCAAAGCCATCAGTCCTGTGTTTCATGAGAATAACTTGTGAGTCTTGGGCCAGCAGATGGGCAAATGACTCTTTTACTCGATAAGAACGGCAATTCGAGATTAAGTTCCTGGAAAGGAGTTCTCCGCATTTAAAATGCCGCCAAAGCGCTACTTCATACAGAAGGAGGAAACCTTATAATTAATTTTTAACCTTTGCAGACATTAAGGATTCATACAGATTCTGACTGAGGGGATGTAGGGATAAGAAACCGTCTCTGGAACTTTGAGTTTTTCTTAAATCAACTGAGCTGGGAAATGTAGAGCACTTAATTGGCCACAATGAACTCGTTGAGATGTCTGATTGCTGGAGGGTGCAAAAGGGAGCTATTAGCAGACAGAAGCCATCTTGTGACGGGGGCTCTACCCGGGATCAGAGCCTCCCATCCAGGCCCCAAAGATGGCCAAGTGAGCATGCTGGGGACTTCTGGGAGCAGAGCTGTACAGAGCTCTTGGAGGAGGCCAAGAGCCCAGTGAAATGACTGAGGATAGTCAGGCCCTCTGAGGACTGATAACCAGGTCTTCTGTTATCTGGAGACTTTTCGTTATCCCTAAAACTTTAACACCTTCTTTAAACCTTGTTGCATAGTGAGAATTGGACTTTGAGTTCGAATCCTGCCTCAGAGCCTTACTAGCTTGTGATAAGCAAGACCCTTCCTCTATGTTCTTTAGTTTTCTCATTTGTCAAAATGAGGCAGTTGAATTGGGTGTCCGGTGATGTCCTTTCCGCCTCGAAATCTGAGCTGTGCCTCAGTTTTTGCATCTGTAAAATGGAGCCTCTCTGAGGTTCCTTTTTAAGTACAGATATGTGATGCTTAATCCCTCTGTGCCTCCTTTTCCCCATCTGTAAAACGAGAATATTAGACTCAATGGATTCAAAGGATTTCCAGCTCTACAGTTACGAATCTCTCACCACTTGCTATCACAGAAGCCTGGCTCCGTGGAAGAATCTCCAGTGTAGAATGCTGTTTCCCTAAGGGCTGGGAGGAGGAAGAGGCATGTATTTTGCTTCACACAATTACCTATAGATCTTTGTTAGCTTTCAGAAGATTTTTCTTCTTTCAACTGACTCGATCCATCCGCAGCATTCTTTATGTTTAATTTTTACTCGTATTTAAATATATATACATATATGAATATGTGTATTTAAATATATATTAAATAAATATATAAATATGTGTATTTAAATATATATTAAATACATATATGAATATATGTGTTTAAATATATATACATACATATATACATACATATACTTGCATATATATACATACATATACATACATATATACACATATATACACACATATATATACACACATATATATATATATATATACACATATATATATATATAAAAATGTGTGTGTATATATATTCTCCCATCCATAAATTCCTTCCATGCTTCTGACCTTCAGGTCACTTTACCTCCTTTCTCAGGTACCTAACTTGCAGTATTTCTCCCATTTCAACCCTGACCAGCATATTTTGAGACTTCAGGGTGCAGGTTCAATGCATTATTCTTTCCATTGACCAACTTTTCTCAGCTGCCATGACCTAAATTCGCTTTCCCACAGTCACATTCGGGGAGTCTCAACTAAGATTTCACCATTACCTTTAGCTATGAAGCCTCCAAGCTCCTAAATCCTGAAATGTCTCCCTGTCCTTTTGTCCTTCCCTCTTCCTAAAACCACTTTCCATCCTCAGTGACCTCTAGTCCTCGTTCCCCAGACCATCATCCATGCTCTAAGTTGATTTTCTTCTCTCACTGTCTCCACATTATTACTGATCAAAAAAAATCCCGTTCAAATAATATACAATAAAATGTATGGTGTTCCATTTCTACTCAGCCCTTGGCAAACCTCAGACCTAAGTTGACCCCATGATTGGCTTTTCCCACTTCTTTTCCCATGACTCTGGCTACTCCTGGAAGAAGTCATCCAACTGAGCGGACTTGATCCGCTATAACTCCTGTTATCTCATTTTACCCGAGTTTACAACATGGCAATTCTTTTATTCTTCCTTAATTGACTATCATACTCCCCAAGGAGGTGTTCCAAGCTTCTCTCCCTCTTCTACGAAAGCTCTTATTCACGTCTCTGAAAAGGACCTTGCCTACAACTTTCCTATTCTCCCATACAATATACCTCTTAAAGAAAACACATTTTGGGGGAGGAACGACTGTTGATCTGGAGAATCACAAAGATGGAAAATGGAACCTGATGGCAGTGAACTAACACTCTTTCCAGAAGCAATGGTGGTTGTCGGGTCATTGTTTCAGTCACCACAGATTCTTCATGATTCCATTTGGGGTTTTCTTGGCTAAGATACTTGAGTGGTTTTCCATCCTTCTTCAGCTCATTTTACAGTTGAGGAAACTGAGGCAAACACGAGCAAGGGATTTGCCTGGGGTCACACAGCTAATAAATACTTGAGAATGGATTTAAACTCTGAAAGATGACTCCTGACTCCAGGTCCAGTACTCCATCCGCCTTACTACCTGGCTGCCTGAAGCAATGGTAACGCTGACTTTATTTATGTTCCTATAGTATGTTATTAGAAAAGGGGAACAGAGTATGGTACAGAGGAAAAGATCACTGCTATAGAGTTAGAGAATCTGGGCTCAAGTTTCACTACCTTGACTCTGAATAAGTCATTTGACTTCCTTATACCTCAGTTTCCTCATTTGTAAAGGGAGCACTACTGAACCAGATGAACTTTGAGTTCCTTTCAGCTCTAGATCGAGGGTCCTTCCCTTTTGATGACCTTCCACCTACGATCTATCCCTTTGTTCCTAGTTACTTGCTATCTCCTCCATCATGTTCTATGTTCCTCCAAGTCAGGAACTCTGTTTTGTCTTTCTTTGCATCCCCAGTACTTAGCACAGTACCTAGCACATAGCCAGCCATTGGTAAGGGCTTACTGATGACTGACAACTCGTTTCATCCCATGCAGATTATCTGGGGGGATGGATGGATGGGATGCATGGTCTAGAACCAGGTAGAGCATTGGGTTAGGTGAGTTTGCCCTTGCTCTTAGCCAAGACAGTTCCAAAGCAGAGGTTCAAATCTGAGCAAAGAATAATTCTATTTGTGGAGAGAACTTGGAGAACCTGAGCTTGAGAGATGGAGAACTTTGCTTACAGCAAGTTAGTAGCAAGGGCTGTCCTAGAACCTAGGTTTCAGGGACACAGTGTATTCATGCCCATTTACTAGAATTTATTAAAGTATCACAACAGTGATAAAAAAAATGTTTCTTTGCTTTTATTACCTTCCTTGGTTCAAAGACACGGTTCATCTCTAAAAGCCAAGTACCATCAGTGGTTAGCCCAGTTCTCTCATGCTACTATTTCTATTCCTGTCCAGAAATGATTAATTTTCCCAGCCTAATAGCATCAGTGTCATTGGGAAAAAGCCTTCTATTAATTCATTTTTTGAAATTCCAAACTTCCTTTTTTCCCCTTACTAGCTTTCATTCTCTAGTGAGACAATAAGAAAGAAAGTGATACAATCCTCAAATGAAAATAAAATTTGCCTCCCCAACTCACCCAAGAAGCTGCAGACTATGATGGTGGGCTTCCCTTTCCATGTATTTTCAAACACTCAGGCAACAAACCTCAACTCTGCTTGGAGTAGACCATGAGGATCAAACTTTAGTCCCGGTTAGCTGGGAATAATTTAATTTCCATTTTGAGAAATTAAACCTTCATGGTGATGGGACTGGAAACAGCCCTTTTCTGGAAGCCAACATCCAGATGTATTTGATCAAAGCTTTGTTTTTCTTTTTCCCCAAGCAATATCTAGGAAAAAATATCATTGAAGAATGCAGTGGCTGAAGCCAAAGTAGACACAGCAACTGTGTGTTTTTTTAAATAACTTTTAGTAAGTATTCCTAAGAGATATTCTGCTGTTTGATGTAATTGGACTTTTCTCCTTGAAGCTGTTAAAGAGAAAATTCTGCTTCCTATCTTGGAAGTGCTCCTGAATATGCTGAAGAAGGTTAGTCTGGGGCTATGTTTGGGGCTAGTGCTCAATGGTGAGAGAAAAAAAAAAGAGAAAGAGAGAGAGAAGGGGGAAGAGAAAGAAGAAAGAGATGAGAGAGGAAAGAGGGAGGGAGACAGAGAGAGATGGGTAGGAAAGGAGGGAGGGAGGGAGGGAGGAAGGGAGGGAGGGAGAGAAAGAGAGAGAGAGAGAGAGAGAGAGAGAGAGAGAGAGAGAGAGAGAGAGAGAGAGAGAGACAGAGAGAGACAGAGACAGAGAGAGGGAGAGAGAGAGAGAGGGAGGGAGGGAGGGAGGGAGGGAGGGAGGAGAGAGAGAGAGAGAGAGAGAGAGAGAGAGAGAGAGAGAGAGAGAGAGAGAGAGAGAGAGAGAGAGAGAGAGAGAGAGAGAGAGAGAGAGAGAGAGAGAAATAGGGAAGGAGGAACAGAGAGAGGGAGGGAGAGAGAGGCAGGCTTATTTATTTACAAGGGAGGTATAGTACGTGTACATTGTAGGTTTTGGCCTTCTTTGCACTGGTAATTATTAATTGATTTCAAATTTTCAGGGCAGCTAGGTTGTAAAGTATATAGACTGCCAGGTTTAAAGTCAGGAAGACTTCTCTTTCTGAGTTCAAGTCCAGCCTCAGACACTAGCTGTGTGACTCTGGGAAAATCATTTCACCCTGTTTGATTTGGTTTCCTCCTCTATAAAATGATCAGGAGAAGGAAATGGCAAATTCATCTAATATCTTCATCCAAAACAAACAATACCACCTAAATGGGGTCATGAAGAGTTAGATGCAACTGAAAAACGACTGAACAACAATTCTAATTTTTATCAACCCTATGAAAAGTTCACAGTTTCCCCTCCTAACATTTTCTCTTTCGCTCCTCCTTCCTTTAGACATTCACTGGGAAGAAATTCTGAGTACTGTGTCAGTTACTGGGCCAAGTGCTTAGGATACAGAAACAAAAGTGAATAGGAGTCTGTGGGAGTTTACATTTTATTGATATGGGATGCATACCATCATGCTTTGAGGGAACTGTCCTATGGTACCATATATTTTGAGTTGGAAGGGACCTTAGAGGCCATCACTTTCTATTATCTTATTTCTAGATGAGAAAACAGACCGAGAAGTGAAATTACATTTCTCAGGGTCCTAGAGATAACAAATGTCTGTAGTTGTAGAAATCCAGGATTACTTTACTCCAAATATAATAAACTTTATTTTTCCTTTTTTGGAGGGAGCAAGGCAATTGGGGTTAAATCATTGTCCAGGGTCACATAGCTAGTAAGTGTTAAGTTGTCTGAAGTTGAATTTAAACTTAGGTCTTCTTGGTTTCAGGGCAGGTGCTCTCTCCACTGCACCCTCCAGCTGTCCCAATAAAATGAACTTTCCATGATAACATATTCTAGAATTCTATTAAAAAGTACAATTTCTTCAGGACATTATACTCTCTTGTGATTTCTAGGGGTCATATTTTTGCTCTAAACATTCCTGCATTTCTCTCTTTCTTATGAACTCAGCCACACCAACAATCAATAAGCAAGCATTAAGTGCCTACTGTGTGTCAGACTCTGTATTCGATTTAAAAAAAGAGAGATAAGAATGAAACTATCCTTGCCCTTTTGGAATTTATATTCCCCCATTAATAGTGTTTTTTTTTTTCCCAAATTGCAAAGTTTTCAAATTACTCTCTTTAGGAGAGTTTTATAAGAATTTGATGGAACTTATATTCTAACAAATTTTGCTTTTCTTACTTGAGAAATCTCATTCCCGATTTCAATCCTTTCAAATAGCATCAGAAAGGAAAATATCTGTATTCTATAAATCCATACAGTTTAGAGACAACCAAGACCTGGTTCAGCCAAATGGAAGCTCACTCCCTTGCTGGTTTCTTGTTTTTGTCTTTTCATGAGCCAAGAACTCCTGATCCATTTCTTGCAATTTCTGGCCCTTTGTAATGCCAACTCATAGAATTATCGATGTAGAGATGGAATGAAGCTCAGGGACACAGCCTCATTGTACAGAGAAGGAAACTAAATTTCGGAGAGAAGGAAGGAGTAGGCACAAAAGGTGGGATTCGAATCCATGTTCAATCGGTTCTCTCCAAAGTTCTTTCCATTATACTAGCCAGTCTCACTAGATTTATTTATTTTATACCTGGAAATCGGGTACAGTCCAAAGGAAGGATCAGCCTAAAATATCAGACATATTTTAAATATGTCTTCATGGATTTTTCATCTAGAATGGAATTTTTGGAAACGAGAAAAACTTGCTAGTCTTTAGTCTAGAAATTCAACTCTTAAAATTGATTTTTGATCTTTGCAATGCCCATCTTCCCCTAGGAACTCAGTTAGGATGTTAGCAGGATGTACCTTGAGATATACCTGCGATGAAGGCAAATGGTGCATTTTGGTGTTTCTTTTTAAAAATGAATTCACTCAAAGGAAATGTTGGCTTTTGCCATTGTGGAAGTTTAAATTAAAGTAAGAATGGAGTGAATCTGACATTAACTCCCTCTGAGCATTTTTAGGTAACCCAAGATAGTTTCTCTGGTAAGACATGCTCACACAGAACTAGGACAGCAATCGCTGCCATGGATATAGCTCTTTTCCAGGAACAAAGTTTTCTACATCACCTCTGAGTTCAATGACACCTTTAGGAAGCAGGTCCAATAGGTTTTATGATCACTATTTCACATATGAGGAAATGAGGCACAGAAAAGTTTACATGCCCATAATCCTTTGAGACTTAGTCTTTATAAAATGTTTTAAGGTTTGCAAAACACTTTATATATATTATATAATTTTTCTCACCACAATTCTAGGAGATAGGTGATCTTATTATATCCATTTTTACAGGCAAAGAAACTGGGAAAACAGAAGTTAAATGATATGCGAAGGGTCACAGAACCAGTAAGTTTTAAAGTTGGATTTGTCCCGAGCTCTATTCTTTGTACCACTTGGCTACTTGTAGCTAGTAAGTGTCAGAGGCATAATATGATACCTGCCATGTTAAATTTTATAGTCTTGTTCCCTCCTCTGGAAAAAATGTTAAGGTCTCTTCTAGCTCTTAAGTCTCTGATTCCATAAAGTCTTTTGCTTGAGGCAGGGAAATATATTGAGGGAACAAAAAGATAACTGTTTAAACTATTCTGCGCCATTTAAAAAAATCTGGGTCATCTATACCATCCTGAAACTAGTCCTTTTTTTCCTTCTCAGACATTGAATGAGCATCTATTACTTTCTCCGGAGCTGAAATTTGAAGGCAAAAAAAAGAGCTCATGTTAGCTAAACATTTAATCTGTGTTTATTGTAGCAGCAGCTTAGCTTAATGTCAAAAGCATCATCCAGCCAGGTTGTTTTACTCAACACTGTAACGCACACGTCTTAGAACAATGGGACTCTTTGTCTGCTCCATGCATAAAGTGCATTCATGCCCATTTCATGGGGCTTGCTCAATGGAGCATCGGATGACTATTTTAAATGATTATAGAAGTTGGTAATTGTTTTTTCCCTTTTTGTTCAGGAACACAATTCTTGATTAGAGCATCATTCCTATGGAAAAATCTGATCTACTTTCTGATAACCTAGCATATGGCTCATTTCTTTGTGAGCTGTCCAATGTGGTGAGAGGCTGTGATCCCAGAGTTCCCCTGCTGAGTCTCAAGAACCTTTCCATGAACGCATCCTGGCTTTCCACTCTAGAGAAATCAACAGCATGATGAAATAAAAAATGGGCTGACTTGGAAGTAACAGCGTCTCGGTCAAATCCTAGCTGTCCACTGATTAGTGATGTAGTTTTGAACAAGATGTTTTGATTTTTCTGGAACTCATTTTCCTCATCTGCAATGATATCACCTGTGCTCAGAGTACATAAAGAGCCAAATATCTTTGAATATTTGGATACAGGCCAAATGCTTTATAAATCTATAAGGACTATAGAAATATCCTCCTTTATTAGAATTATTTTTTAGGCACTCATCAGATATCTTTCCAAAGGATAGCAACAAAAGAGATTTGGCAATGGCAAGGAATCCATTGATGCATCTGCTATGGAGACAAATATATCCCGAGGGTATTACATCTAGTGAAAAAGATATCCCATAGTTGACTTAAGTTGGAAAGAACTAGGGAAGGACCTTGCAGGGACTCCGATTTTAAATCATCTTTTGAAAAGTCATTTGAGTAAGGATCACAGATCTAGATCCAGAAGGATCTAGGGGAAAAGAAAGCCAAGAAGAGTATTTTGGCTCAGAGTTCTAGAATTTGCAGGGATCTCTGGGGTCATTTAGTGCAATTTATCCTTTATTGTTATTCAGTAGTTTTTTTTTTTTTTTTTAGTTGTGTCTGGCTCTTCCTGACCCTATTTGGGGTTTTCTTGACATAGATACTGACAAGATTTGCCATTTCCTTCGCCTGCTCATTTTACAGATGAGGAAACTGAGGCAAACAGGGTTAATGTTTCATCCAGGGTTACACATCTAGTATCTGAGGCTAGATTTGAACTCAGGAAGAAGAGTCCTCCTGACTCTAGGGCCAGCCCTCTATCCAGTGCACCACCAGTAACTGAGACCCAGAAAAGTCCCTTAGCTCTAGAGTCTGGAGATACCTCTGAGGTCATCTAGCACGTCACTTTTTTAATAGATGAGAATGGAGTTTTAGAGAACTTGGGTGACTTGCCTAGGGTGTTGGAAGCAGAACTTAGAAAACAGTTTTCCTGGCTGAATCTAGAACCCTTGCCAGGACACCGATTCCATTTGAAGAAGAGAGATACACTCTGTCTGCTCCACTGTGTCTTAAAGGATGTGTTGACATTCTCTTGGCTGACCCTCTCATTTTAAACCCAAGTAATCTGAAGCCCTGGACGTGGAGGGATTTGCGTCTCTTCTCAGTCATGGATCCATTCTGAATTCACTATTGAATAAGAGTTTAGTCCAAATCTGATTTCTACCAGACTCATGTCCAACCTTCCTAGTAGTCCTTATATTATAGGGACTATAACAATATAGCTAATGTAGGTTTTGGTTTTTGGAGGGGAGGTTATTGAACATTGGATTATTGAATTCATTTCTTTCCGATTCATCCCCTTCCGTGTTCCATTGACTTTCTGCTTCATTTTTTAAAAGCAGCACCAAATGGTGACTATTACTTTATAATATAGTTTGGGTCTGAAAGTACGATTTCCCTTCATCCTTGCCTTTTTTCATTATTTTCCCTGATGTTCTAGATCGAGCTCTTAATTGTTTTTTTCTTTTGGTCATGGAGTCCTTTGGCAATCATCTGCTGACATCTCTATGGAACCTCTCTCAGAATCATCGTTTTTAATGCATGAAACAAAATATATAGGATTGCAAAGGAAATCAATTATGTTGAAAACCAGGTAGCAAAATATATATATTTAAATTTTTTTATAAACTTCAGGTTAAAAACTCTTTTGTATTATTTGGTCCTCTAAATGAACTTTGCCTTTCTCTATAAAATATCCCTTTGGTAGTTTTATTGGTGCAGCACTAGACCTATAAATTAGCTTCAGGAGAATTGCCATTTTTATTACATTGCCATGGCCTGGTCATAAATACTCAATAATCCCCCAGTTATTTAAATTCATTTTTTTATTTCATTAAATTTGGTAATTTGTATCTATATATGTTTGGTAATTGTATCTATATAGCTTTGGAGTATGCTTTGGTTCATCGACTCCCAGATGTTTCATGCATTTTGTAATTATTTTGAAAAATAGCTGCGATAATAAAAGCATTTATATGACACTTTAAGGTTTGCATGATGCTTTACAAATGTTATCTTGTTTAATTCTCACAACTATCCCTGGAAAGCAAATGCTATTATTATTCTCATTTTACAGATAAGGAAGATGGGGTGAAGAGAGTAGAACTGACTTGTCCCAGGTGCTGACAGCTAGTCACTGACTAGATTTGAACTCAGACCTTACACCAGACTCAGCACTATCCATGGTCCTACTTATTCTTTCTTGGGTTTTGTTGTTATTATATAGGAATGATGCAGATTTTTTTCTTTTGTGGGATAATTTTGTAGCCTGGAACTTTGCTAAAGCTAGGGACTTCATTGCTAATTCCTTAGGATTTTTGAAATATATGAACAGATGAGTAAAAATGATTAAGTATTTAGTTTGTACAAAGTTGACGAAGTGGCCCCATGGATAGAATGCTGGGTTTGGAATCAGGACGATTTATCTTCATGAGCTCAAATCTAACCTCGGACACTCACTAGCTGTGAAACTCTTTTTGCCTCAGTTTCCTCATTTGTAAAATGAGTTGGAGAAAGAAATGGCAAATCACACTATTATCTCTGCCAAGAAAATCCCAAGTAGTCACAAAAAGTTATACACAAGTAAAAAGGATTGAACAACAAGAAAACTACATACAAAGCCTTAAAAGTATTGGGGACACAGAGACAATCCCTGCTCTGGAGGGGCTCATGTTCTAATAGGAGAGACAAATAAATATAGGAAATTTCAGGTATAAGTAGGATGGAACAACCATGATCTTTAGGAGGCGGCATAAAGGGGATAATACTGCTTCTTCTTTGGGGTCCTATTCACTGACAAAACTACATGATTTCTGATGCTGTACCACTTGATAGTGTCAAGGATATCCTGTCAACAAATAGGAAATTTGTGAGTTTTTGGTCTCCTCTTTACCTCTCTTTAATTAATCCATATATATATATATGTTATATATATATATAATATTTTATATAATATATTATATATATTTTATAATATATTTTATAAATATTATATAATATATATAATATATTATAATATATATATTTTATATATTTATATTATATATATATATTTTCCCCCTCATATATTGTTGCTATTCCTAGCATTTCTAGAGCTATATCAAATCGTAGTGAGAGAAATGAACGTTTTTTTTTTATAGTTTTCATTTTTTCATTTAAAACTTTTTTCTTTTTAATTTATGGACTAAAACAAGTTTTTTTTTCATAACTGAACCAATGGATATTTCTAAAGAATGTACTATGTCCTTGGACCTAGGTGGGGATGGAATAAAGATAAAAGTGAGCCAGGGACTTATAAAATAAATGTTTATTAAGCATCTACTATGTACCAGGCCTTGTACAGACCAAAGGCAAAAATGAGACTGCTCACAGGTTGATCTCTTGCAGAGATTTCAATTTCCTACTCAGAAACCATTGAGATCTGGAATCCAACCCCACTCATCTTCCCAAGTCCTCCAATGGGGCCATTACAGATTGGAGAAACTGAGGCCCAAGTCAGTTAAGATTTGCTTGATAGGATGATTTTAAAAAGGCCTGGAGAGTTTTACATGAACTGATACTAAGTGAAGTGAGTAGAACCAGGAGAGCATTATACACGGCAACAACAAAATTAAGCGACGATCAATTCTAATGGACATGGCTCTTTTCAACAATGAGGTGATTCAAGCCAGTTCCAATAGACCTGTGATGGAGAGAGCCATCTGCACCCAGAAAGAGGATTATGGGGATTGAATGTAGACTACAACATAGTATTTTCACATCTTTTTGTTGTCATTGTTTGTTTGCTTTTTGTTTTCTTTCTCTTTTTTCCCTTTTTGATCTGATTTTTCTAACGCAGTATAATATTTGCAGAAATACATATAGAAGAATTGTACATGTTTAACATTGATTACTTGCCATCTAGGGGAGGGAGTGGAAGAAAAAATTTGGATTTTTCCTGGCAAGGTTTTGCAAGGATGAATGTTGCAATTTAGCTTTGTATATATTTTGAAAATAAAAAGCTATGATTTAAAAAAAGAAAGAAAACTGAAAAAAAAAAAAAAAAGACTTGCTTGAGGTTACACAGGTGGTAAGCATTGGGACCCAAGCCCTATAGTTCCACGGAATAGTCTTCCCGCTGGGCTACGTCAGTGAAGTCCAAGATTCTGGTCCCCATCCAGTTTCTCCCTGGGAGAAGCGTCTCATCCAGGGATAACCAAAAACCCTGCTGAGGAAATGGATGCTTTGCTTTACTTTTCTTGTCCTGACTCACTAATAGCAGCAAACCCTCAAGGTAGAGAGGAGGTTGAATTAATCTAGCAATCCCAACAAACCTTTTCCGACTATTTTATTATTTCATGGGATCCTGGAATCATGGCCCTCTAGCTAGAAGGGATCACAGAGACCATCTGATAAAATATAAAAAAAATGCCAAAAAAAAAGCAATATAATAGAAAATGTCAGCCGAGTCCCCTATAAATGCCCTCCCCTACATCAACGGTCTCCCACCTCTGCAGAGAGAGAAGTAAGGGCCTTTGTGTCATGTCTCCTTGGGGACAAGCTCGCCCAAGAGCCAGTTTTACAAAGCAAGGACACAGGGATTTAAATAGATATCTCATTGATTTCTTTTCATGAAGTCAGTTTGAAAGGAACCTTCAAGCTTCCGCCTGAATACGGGAATTTCTGGGCTATCAAACTTGAGAAGCTGGGTGGGAAAAAATGTTCTTGTTAATTTTAATATCCTTGTCAGAGAGGCTTCAGCATATTTCTAAAGAGTGACTCTCATCTTGTTCCCCTTTGCTTCCAACAACTGTCTTCTCTCCTCACAAGCCACTTCAGCGACATGAAAGGAGCTGTCTGGGTCAAAAATCCCCCCAGGGTGCGGAGAGGATGTGGAATAAATGCCAAGCTGGTGTGAGATCCCACTTCTCCATCCCATTCCCAAGATGGTTTGGGGAAGTGCTGGCCTGCCAGTTGGTGCGGACATTCCGGGGGGTGGGGGCTTTGCCAGGGAGGGGCTCTGGTGGCAGGGGGCAGAGCTGGTCTGCAGCTTCCTTCCCTCCTCCCAGCCTTTCTGAACAGCCTTTCCCCATCTGTTGCAGCACAGGTTGGATCCAAGCCTGGGCATGGGGGATGGAGGGGGAAGGACAGACCAGCTCCCTTGGAGCTCAGGAGGCTTTTTCCCTTTTCTGAACCTTTAGCATTTCCCCCTCTGCCCTTCCTACACTTCCCCACAGAAACCCAAACTAGAGTCCTCCTGTTATAAGGAAAATCCAGGAGCCAAATATACCTCAACAGATACCCCTCCGATGGAAAAAAATATATAAACGATATCAGGCTCTACACCGTGATGTTGCCGAAGTGTGTGATACAGTGATTGGAGCACTAGTGTTCCAGGCAGAGGAACTGGGTTCAAATCCTGCTGTTTATTGTCTGTATGACCTTAAGCGGATGACTTCATCTCCCTCAATTTCCCCATCTGTAAAATGAATGGGGGGGGGGACTAAATAGACCTATAAAGTCCATCTTCATTCTAGAGTTTTGTTAGAGAGAGCTAATTATGGCACAGATCCACCTCTCAGGAAACTTTCAATTGAATAAATGAAAAGACTGCACACAGCAGAGTGGCTCCAAAGCCAGAGGCCTTGGATTCAGATTCTGCCTCTGATGTGTATTGACAAATTATTGAGCTTCTGAATACTTCAGCTTATCTGCAGAATAGCTAGACACAATGGCCTCTGAGGTCGTTCATATTTCACCTTTCTCAGTGGGTTGATGTTTGCTCATGTGAAAGGAGAGGATTTGATTAAAGACCCCCCCCCCAAAGGTCTCTCCTAGCCACAGAACCATGAAGGACCTCGGTCTCAAACCCAGGGAATTCTGGGACTAGCCTAGAATTTAATGAGATGTGGAGGGTGCATGAGGGAGAATGAATACAAAAGACTGGCCTGGTCCTGTGGGGATTGTGTCCGGAACACTCAGGAGGAGCTGAGGTTGGCAATGAGTGATGAGGGCAGCGAGAAGGGCTTTCTTCAGCTCTGTTGGGGGCACAAAGTGGATCAGTGAATGGACAGAGGAAGAGCCTGGAGTGGATGGGGCAGGGATCACTAATGATGGGGAGAAGGTTAAACTATTCAGATCTCAAGTTGCTGCTTTTTTTCTCTGCCAAGGATGATCTTTGGGTTTAAAAGAAGTAAGATAACAACAAAGACAATCATTACCGGGGCATTTAAAATGAAGATAAATAAAAACAGAGCACTAGAACACCAAGACTCTTTTGATGAGACTCAAGGAATATATCTCAGGGATTGACAAAACTGATGGGTGTGATTGCCAAAAGATCATGAGGAAGAAAGGTTCGAGGACAAATACCTGAATTTACTTAAAAATTTTTACTTTACTTCACTTTAAAAATCTCTAAGTATTTCTCAATAGCATGTAATTTTTAACCTTCATTTTTAAGATTTTATTTTAATAGTATATTATTTTCTCAATTACATATAAATATGGTTTTCAGCTTTCAGTTTTTGTAAGATTTTGAGTTCCAATTTTTTTTCCTCTCCTTCCTTGATCTCCCTTTTCCCCATGCTTGCGAATAATCTGATATGGGTTATACACATACATTCATTTTTCATGTTTTTCCATATGAGTCATGTTGGGAAAGAAAAATAAGAATAAAAAAGAAAACCACAAGAAAAAAAAAAACAAAAGGAAAGGAGGAAAAGGGTAGAAATAGTATATTTTGAACTACATTCAGTCTCCCTAGTTCTCTCTGTGAAGCAGATAGCATTTTCCATCTAAAGTTTATTAGACAGTCTTGAATTACTGAATTGCTGCAAAGAGCTAAATCTATCATAGTTGATCATCACATAATCTTGCTGTCATTGTATACGGTGTTTTCCTGGTTCTTCTCACTTTATTCAACATCAGTTCATGTAAGTCTTTCCAGGTCTCTCTGAAATCAGCCTGCTCATCATTTCTTATAAAACAATAATATTCCATTCCATTCATATCCCATAACTTCTTCAGCCATTCCCCAACTGATGGGCAGCCACTCTGTTTCCAGTTCCTTGCCACCACAAAAAGGGCTGCCACCAACATTTTGGCACAGGTGGATTCTTTTACATCTTTTATGATCTCTTTGGGATACAGACCTAGAAGTGACA
>NC_133620.1:466756602-466774102 GCF_048593235.1 Sminthopsis crassicaudata | reverse complement strand
GGCTTGTGGGAATCACAGAAATTGAACATGTACCGATCCCCTTCCACTTGAAAAACAACAACAAACAAACAAAAAAAATCAATCATCATCTAGCTTCAGACAAAGATGGCCATCAATGCCGGTGTCTTCAAATCCTGTGTTCAGTTACTAATGGACAGAGGCTTCTTTGAACTTTGGTGCTACTGTAATCGTCAGTGATTCTGGGAAAACACGGTCAATCTGACCTCCAACAGCGACGGGCGGAACCACTGCCTTTTTTCTATAAAAAAGACACTTTTTAAGGAGCTCTCACAACAATTTGGAGCTGCTACACATGTTTTATTCTCTGTGTCTGCCAGGACAGGGGACAGTGGAGGCCGAAGCGATGGTGACGTGGGATCCTTCTGCATCCTCCTTTGCTCTGGGTTTGGCTGGGCCTGAGTTAGCTTAATGATTTAGGAAATCCTCCTGACTCTCAAGAGAACATGGCTTCCTTGTAGCAGTGTTGAGCAATTTAGGGGAGAAAGTCGGGCAGAAGAACTTGGAAGGGAGAAAGGCCAAGGGATTAAGAGGAATAATTTAAGAGAGCTACCAGAGGCGAAGTGGTTGATTTACTGAGTTCAAGAAGGAGCTGCAGGATCAACAGAATCTGAGAATGAGTCACGTCCTCCATGGAGCAACCATAAGGCCCGAACAGGAGGAAGTCACTTAAGAGGTTATCTAGGTCCTCTCCTTGGGAAATTGCACTTTAGTCTGTGACTCAAGTGACAGAGGCATCCCAGAATGGCCCCAGTCACAGATTTGAAGATGAAGGGACCCGAGAGACCACCCGGTTCACCCTATCATTTACAGATTCCCATTTTACAGATGGGTAAACTGAGATCCAGAGAGGAAACATTTCAATGTTGGAAGAGAACTTGTCCAAATACCTCATTTTATTTTTTATTTTATTTTTTTCTCAATAGCATTTTATTTTTCCAAATACACGTAAAGATAGTTTAACATTCATTTTTGTAAGATTTTGTGTTCCAATGTTTGTCTCCTTCCCTCACATTTTTCTCTTCCCTCCCAAGAGGGCAAGCAATCTGATACAGGTTATATATGTACACTACTTTTAAACATATTTCCATATTTATCATATTGTGCAAGAAAAATCAGAACAAAGGGGGAAAAGCACGAGAAAGAAAAAACAAACAAAATGGTGAAGATACAATGCTTCAATTCACATTCAGTCTTTATAGTTCTCTCTAGACATGGATGGCATTTTCCATCCCAAGTCTACTGGAATTTCTTGGATCACTGTATTGCTAGAAGAGCAAAGTCTATCATACTTGATCATCACATAATCTTGTTTCTATGTACAATGCCCTCTATGCTCATTTCACTTAGCATCAGTTCATATAAGTCTTTCTAGGCTTTTCTGAAATCAACCTGCTTATCATTAACAATAATATTCCATTACACTCACATACAATAACCTATGTAGCCATTCCCCATGGGCATCCATTCCCTTTCTAGTTCCTTGCCACTGTAAAAAAGGCTGCTACAAACATTTTTGCACATGTGGATCCTCTCCTTTTTTATGATCTCTTTGGGATACGACTCAGTAGTGACACTAATGGTTCAATGGTTACGCACAGTTTCATAGCTCTTTGGCCATAGTTCCAAATGGCTCTCCAGAATGGTTGGATTCACAACTCCTCCAGTAATGCACCAAGCGCCTAATTTTACTCATGGACAATTGAGATCCAGAGTGGGGTGAGGGACTGGCTCAAGGTCATTGCTTTCTAGGTTGCACTCTTGACTTTTTGGACTTTCTAGATTATGCCCTAGAAATCTCTTCATCTTGGAAGTTCCTAAAACAGTCCATGGCCCGAGTCAAAAACTGCCTTTCTTTCCTCATATTTTACATCATGTCTCTCTTTTCCTTTACTACATTCTATTTCGTAGCATGTTAATTTGTGTATGGGTCAATTCCTCCATGGAGCTGTGCAGATGGCAGATAAAAAAGTTTGTTAAACTGAATTGCCTAAGGTCGTAATGGATTAGTGGCCATTTGATGACCTTCAGCATCCTCATCCTTGGGTTTAGGGTGATTAAAAACGTATCCTGAACTTCAGCTCCTCCCTTTTCCCCCTTAGCTTCCCAGCCTCAATGAGAGCTACCATAGCCCATCAAAGCTAAGCAGCAAGTCATAAAATCAAGAGTTTTGAAATGGAATGGATCCTTCTCATTTTGCAGATGGGGAAATCGAGGTATCAGTGTCCTATAAGAAATTATGAGCAGGCTGACTTCAGCCAAGCCTGCTCAGAAAAGAAATGAGACCTTTTCCTTCCAAAGCCAGCATTAGGAGGTCCTACAATATGGATTTCTACTCGCAGCACAGTGAGTCAGAACTGAACCTTTAACTATCGTCCTCTCCTCACTTAGCTCCCATCTTAGCAGAAGCTCCTATTTCTCCAACTTTTCCACCTTCTTCCAATTCAGCTTTAGCAGCTAGACCAAAGATGCCAAATCAAGTGACATAATATTTTCCAGGCACTTAGCAACAGTTCCTGCCACACAGTAGGTGCTTAATAATATATTACTAGGCTCAAATTAGTGTAATTTATAGTAGCTTATTATTTTTTTAAAAAGCACAAACTGCTTTATTATTATGGGCTTGACAAACATCAAAAACATGAACATTTCCTTGTACAAAGAACATAAAAGATTTATGTGGCGCTGGAATGGTATGCAAAACTTTTAAGAGCATACGTTAAATTTAAGAGTATATATATATATATATATATATATATATATATATATATATATATATATATATATATGTATATATTGTAAAATTTTGTAGAAATTCAGCATGGTGCAGTAAGTACAGAATTGGTCTCAAAGCCAGGGAGACCTGGGCCAAATCCCACCCCAGATACATATGGACTATGTCAGTGCCGATGATTAAAAGCTGTGGAGAATTCAACGGGCGAGGGACTTTCCTCACCTGACAATTCCCTACCCCAACAAAGCACAGGCTTAGTCCCTTTCCTATCTTGATGTTAAATGTTAACGCCACAGAAGGCATCCTGAGCTTCTGGTCTGTGTCTTCCTCTGAACCTCCACAAGCTCCCCCTTAAAAACAAGAACATCCATAAGTTTATAGATTTAAGACCAGGAGGGATCTGTGGGGTGATCAAATGCAGCTTCTGAGCAGCCAGAGGACACAGTGGATAAAGCACCAGACCCAAGTTCAAATCTAGCCCTAGACACTAGTTGTGTGATCTCTAGTAAGTCATTAACCCTTATTTGCCTCAGTTTCCACATCTGTCAAATGAGCTGGAGAAGAAAATTCAGTCTTCCAGTATCTCCGACAAGAAAACTCCAAAAGGAGAGAAAAGGGATCATAGAGAGTTAGACAACTGAATAATAGTCAACATATGATAATAATAACAAGTATTGTTATTATTATAACAATACTCTCCCTCCTATTTTACAGATGGGAGAAGTTGTGACACCAAGATCACACAGGTAGTAAGGTTAGGCCATTGGACACGAAGCTTGGTATCCACCCCCCCTTCCCCCTCCCACAAAATCCAAGTCCAGTCCAGATTCAGGCTGCTGGGATTTTTCTCAGAGTCCTTGCCCAACAAGGTCACGGTGATCTAGAAGCCTCGTTGCTAGAACAAATGCCTGCTTAGTCTATCAAGCCTCATTAATTAGCCTTCTGATTGAAGAATCAATAGCAATCAAAGCAATAGGTTTGTTTGGAGGAACAAAAACAAAAAAGGAGATTCTTCCCAGGAAAGAGATTTTACTTTTATGGCGCTTGTCGTGTGCTCCAACCCTCCCCCCCAACAGCGTCAAGGCCCATGATCCCATGATCCCCTCCCTGGGCAGAACTTAAGTCTGAGCCCAAGTTTGATAAGGAAAAATGGCATTTGGGGAAGGGTTTCCCATTTCTGAAGACCGCCCCCCCCCACCCTAAGGACCATGGGACTTTTCCATCTGACTTATAGCTAAAACCTTCTGTCTGTTTTCTCTCCCAGCCTAGGATGAACTCTCACCCAAAGACAGGAGAACCCAGGGAAAGAGTGGGCTCAACTTGAGGAGCCCCATGTGGCAAACATAGACACAGATAACTCACATTTCCCGGCTCCTCAGAGCTCTCGCTCTTCTTCCCTTGGGTGCAGGTCTCTGCCGGAGGGGCCGTTCACTGGCCTCCAGGGGTCTGTGCCTCCCGAGGCCGTAGTTGGACCTGCCTTGGTGCGGGGTCTCTCTCCCATATCCGGCTTTGTCTTCAGGTGTTCGAGCCTGGCTGTCCCCTCAAGTTAAACTGCCCCTTCCCCCTCTTTTTCTGCCCTCCGCTCAGGTACCAGAAGCTGCTTCCCCAGTTTCCCCCATGTCCAAACTGGGCCGACTCAGGCCTGCTGATTTTCCTCCAGCTGTTTAAGCTTATATGCGCCTGACTCAATTAGAGAACACCTGATAAAGGTATCCCACCAAAGCTGTTAAAATACATTAAAATATCGTCACCTGAGGCAGCTGGGTGGTGCAGTGGGTAGAGCAGCAGCCCTGAAGTCAGGAGGACCCGAGTTCAAATCTGGCCTCAGACACTTAACACTTCCTGGCTGTGTGACCCTGGGCAAGTTACTTTAAAAAAAAAAAGAAAGAAAGAAAAAGAAAAAGAATCATCACCTGAGATTTGCCTTCCATCATTCCTTTCCATCTGCTTCTCACCAGCAAGACAGTCTAATCTTTGACTCAGTTTTCTCACCTGTAAAATGGGCTGGTAGCATTGGTACTATTTATCTGGCAAGGTTATTATGTTGCGTGTGTGTGTGTGTGTGTGTGTGTGTGTGTGTGTGTGTATAATTATGCACTACAATTATACACAATAGCATAATGATATACATTATATTATCGTGTACATGCACCTCTGGCAGCTCAAGTCAGGCCATCACCCATGGCCTCCTGGTGTCACGGGAACCGACATCAGCAGCAACAGAGCAAGACTCAGTTTCTAAGAGAATCCGCTGTTGATGTGAGAATGGGCAGGTCAGACAGTAGTTGATGGAAACGAGGCAGGGCAAGGCCCGGAAGCCTGAAATGTGCCTTGGAGACCTGCCCTGACCCAGAAGAACTGGAGCATCCTTTAGTGGGTCACTGTGGCCCTTCTTTGTGTGAGAAAGTGCAAAGAGCCTGGATTTGAGGTCACTGGATCAGAGTTGAAATCCGGGCTCATCTCTTACCTGTGTGACCTTAACTAACACCGACCCTCCTTGAGCCTTGTCTGTAAGGAAGGAGGTTGAACAAGATGACCTCTAGCTCTCTTTCGCCTCTAAATCTATGATGTAGACTGTGTTTTCCTGCACTATTTGGTAGCAAACCTCTTCCAAAAGAATAATCACCTGCTGTTTCCCGGGAGCAGGGCGAGGGAGAAAGGAAAGATTTACGTTTATGTTCTCCCAGCCCGACAGGCCGATTTCTGAGGGAGCCAGTTTGGGGAAACTGAAGCTGTGGCAGCTGAAAACCAGAGTGGGGTCCCAGCAGCCAAAGCCTCGTGCTTGTGGGGAGAAGGAGAGAAGATTTCACAGGGGGTGGGAGGCCGTGAAGGCCCCTCCCCCTGGCCTGGGTCACGCTGGGACAGACGGACCTCATCTATGCTTGGGGGGGCCTTGGCTTGGACCACCCCTGAGTTTCCTCCCACCCCAGAGTCCATGATTTTATGATACTGTGAAATCGGGGAATAAATAAATGACAGCCAGCACACTTCTGAGACGTCTTTTCTGGAATATCTGCTCATTTCAGGGCGCTCTTGACAGATGCCAGATTGTAGTCGATTCATGATTGATTCCCCCAACAAGTCCCTGAGTGGAAGGATTTCTAGGGTTTAAGTGGGATCTGCTGGGAGGCAATTCTCCTTGAAGAATGTGGGAACCTTGGTTTCCAGGCCATCTCCTTTCTAAGAGGGCCCGGCCAGAAAGGCTCCCCAATGGTATCCCATCGTTTTCTTAGAGATGAACTTTGGGTCTTTGAAATCTTACTTTAAGACATCACAGGGGCTGGACTGTTTGATGAACTAAGGCTGGACAAGAAACAAATACATTGGGGCAGGGGTGCCGCCCCCCATTCTTTTCCATGCAGGGGACCCAGGCTGCCAGCTTGAATTGGGTTCCATTCTCTAGTGAGCTCTCTGTGATCACACTGGCTCATCAGGCTTCCTATCCCAGCTGCCCTTGGGATGCTAGACCTTCTCTCTACCTCCAAAGGGGAGGACTATAAAGGTGCCCATTGCACAACATGAATCAGGTACGGGGGGAATAATTCATCCTCAGAAGGCCAAACATAAAACACTGCAGTATGAGTCCATTGGAAAGCCATTAAGAAAACTAAGGTTTCTGGGCCAGAAATAAACTCTCCGGGTCACTCCTTTCCAGCTATTTACACACCGACGGCCTTGTAAAGGACCTCAGTGGGAAGCTAGGCCCTGGGCAGAACTTGATGGGCCTGGCGGGTCCCAGGGGAGCAATGAACTCGCCCATCAAACTGAAGACTCACCACTCGACTAGAGCCTCTCAGAGTGGATGCAATTAGTGCGAGCTGCTCCTTCCAGCAGTCTGGAGCTGGGAGATTCAACTACCTCTTTCTTAAGACAATTTCTATGGTCATTGATCCTCAGTGGACAATTCACCGGAGAACAGGACCACCCTTTGGGAAGGGGGGATAAATTCAGCGACTGCTTCAGTTTCACTGATGGCTTTTGGACCACCTTCCCATGGTCCCCTTCTCCAAGCCCCCACCCCCAGCTGGACTGGAGATCTGCTTCTTGGGGGGGCCCTGAGATGTGGGGAACATGCCAGGGATAGAAAATACCATAAAGCCAGGTCCAACACTGAATCAAACTTTGTTTCCATCCCCATAAAACACCTCTAATGTTTTCCTTTATTTTTTATTTTTTTTCCATTTATTCTCCCTCTGGTTTTCAACTAGTTTCAATTAGCTAAGAAAATAACTGATGGTGTGTGTTGGTGAAAGCCAGCTTGTTTCCCTGCTGTGAGTTGTAGCTGGGTCAGATTCAGGGCACTTATGGCTTGGGGCACCACTCCATGAAGTCACACCCAGACACGAAATGATGGAACTAGGGCTACTGGCCCCCCTTAGGTTCCTGCTACAGCAAAGTCCCTCTGACTCCCTCTGGCTCTAGTCTTAACCCTGCTCGACTCCAGCCTTTATGGAGCGGCCAGAGAATCAGCTGGATCTGGGATTTAGGAACTGGGGCTCATTATGGTTGGTACTGTCCTGGGAAAAGCTCTCATCTCCCAGAATTCCATGCCAGTGGGAGAGAAAGTGCCAACCTGCATTGGTAGAGGAGCTTCTGGGAATTCCCAGGTTTCCTTAGCCACACTCCCTAGTCCCAGGTTCCATTTGGCTCCAATAACAAGCCAACCCCACCCAGGAAATGGCCGAGGAGCTAGGGTTTGGGTCTCTAGGTCCTCAGTTTAAAAGGGATGGTGACATTTTCAACACTCAATTATCCAGGCTTGGAAATGAAACAATATGCTGAAAAACCTGAAAACACAGAGCAGATGCCCCCAGGGCTTAGGCTTTCCCCACCTCCTCAGGTAAACTTTTCTTAATCTCCTGAATGTGTGAGAAAGTAAACTCCTTAAAAATGGGGATTAGGGTCCTCTCCCTCACCCCCCAGGGCCTACAAGTTTAGCTTTCACTTTATTTACTTAGGCAGTAAAGGGAAGGTGAGAAATGGGAAAATTGAGGCAAGAGCAAAGAGAATTGAAAAGATTGAGAGTTTGGAGGATTTTTTTTTTTTAATTAAAAAACACTTTGTTTTCTTTTTAGGAGAGGGGATACTTGAGTAGCCTGTACCGGGGGAGAGGATAAATTAAAAATGGCAGAAACAAAAGATGATTGACAGAAGAAGGTTTTGGAAGGGATGGGGCACAAATAAATGGGTAGCTTTGGCCTTGAAGGGCAGACACTTTGGGAAAGAGGAGGAGATAAAGGTGAATGACACCAGAGGTGTTCCAGATTTGATTCTCTCCACAACACCCCAGCTATTGCTTCCAGGGGGATTTCCATGGGACATGGAATCCAGTTTGATCAGAAAGTAGGGTCCAGGTAGAAGTAGAATGAATGAATGAAACCCTATTGATTGAATTGAGCCCAGTGTAGGTGTTCTCACCTGCACACATACTCACTCCAGGAGGCATTGAAGTGAGTCCTGACTGGGCTTTGGCAAAGTCCATGAGTTCCTGTGCCTGGGATAGGCATTGGTCTGGTCCAGGGAAATCAAGGGATCATAGGATCATGATGTCACAGCACTGGTTCTAGATGACTTTTTTTTTTTTTTTTTTTTTTTGAATTTGAAACTCAAAATTTTATTTTTTATTTTTTTATAATAGATATCAATAGGGTTTTTTTTTTTTAATTATAGCTTTTTATTTACCAGATATTTGCATGGGTAATTTTACAGCATTGAAAATTGCCAGTCTTTTGTTCCAATTTTCTCTCTCCTTCCCCTCCCCCCCTCCCCCAGATGGCAGGTTGACCAATACATGTTACATATGTTAAAGTATAAATTAAATACAATATATGTATACATGACCCAACAGTTGTTTTGCTGTACAAAAAGAATTGGACTTTAACCTGTGAAGGAAATCAGAAATGCAGGTGGACAAAAATAGAGGGATTGGGAATTCTATGTAGTGATTCATACTCATTTCCCAGAGTTCTTTCACTGGGTGTACTGACTCAATTTATTACTACTCTATTGGAACTGATTTGGCTCATCTCATTGTTGGAGAGTGCCACGTCCATCAGAATTGATCATCATGTAATGTTGTTGTTGAAGTATATAATGATCTCCTGGACCAATGCCTTTTTTTACAAAGATGAAAAACTTGGGAAAGTCAATTTGCTTCTCTCTGCCTCAGTTTCCTTCTTGGCCAAATGAGGGGATTGAATTTGATGGCCTTTCATCTCTACTTCAGTCCTAAATCTAAGTCTTCTCTGAGTCTTCTAGAGGCTTTAAAAATAGCAAATAATTCCAAGTGAATCAGAATATTTGAGCAAACAAATTATTTTACATCTCCAGAAGTCAGCTTTCTCATCTTAAAAAAAAAAAAAAAAAAGAGAGAGAGAGTGAATGGAACTTTATGCTGGTTCCCTTCCAGCTAATGTTATGCTGGTAAAAATTAAAAAAAAAAAACAGCTCTCTGGAGGAAAAAAGATATAAGCAAGATACATTTCTATGTATTATTAACACTTTCTTCACAACTTTCTTAAATCTAGACAATCAACACAATAACAACCCACCCAGATTTGTAGCATTTGTTGATTTCTGAGATATAAATGTTCCCACTGAAATTTAACAACTGGCTGTCCAGTTGTATCCTTGCTTAGATCTTTAAATCATGAATCTTCTAATTTAGGATTTTTCATGAATCTGGTTATGATTTGTATGCATAGTCCACATTCTCTTCTTCCTCCTCCTTTGTTGTCAGAAAATTTCCCCCAGGAAGAGAATCATTGAGCACCAGCATTTGGCAACTGTCAATGATTCCTCCCTTCTTCGCACCGGCAGCTTTATGTCTTGATTCTGCTTTCCATGCTCTTTGTTCAGTTTCTGTCCATTAGATTAATCTTGCTGTAGCCTCTCTCTGACTGTAGGATTCCAGGAGCTGGAAGAGATTCTGAGGCCATTTAATCCTACTTCCTTTTTGTAGACAAGGAAACTGAGATCTAGAGAGATTAAATGAATGACCTCAAATCAGCTATTAGTGTTAAATCTAAGAGGTAGAATTTGAACCCAGACTCTCAGGATCTTATTCCACCTCTCCTATCACTGTACCCATTCCTTGGAAGGCAAAAGTGTTTGACTTGTCTTATTCTTAGTTAACAGGGTTGTTTGGGGCTTCCAGCAGTTTATATAATAAGGAAAATGAGTCATCCTCTGGATTCCCCCAGGAGATGACAGTCTATATTTTTAAGAAAAGGAGGTTTCTGTGAAGAAATGAAGGCGATGATTACTTTTGAGGCTGATGGGAAACCATGGTTCTGTATTATTTGTCAAGCATTTCACTAAACATCCCTCAGAGGTCACAGGGACAGGTGGCTTGCTCAACCTCTTGCTGTAGGCCATCTGCTTTGTCAAGCACATATCAATGACTTTAGGGTCATGATCTCTACTGAGCCCCAGAACCCCAGTTGGCTCAGGGAGCATCCCCAAACAAGAATGATTCATGGATTAATGTTAGCCTGGGAAGAGAATTCTTCTGGAGAGTCATAGGGTCCTAGACATTTCCTGATCTTATTCAACATTTTTATTACTGATTTGGACATGAAGGAAGAGATGTTTATACATCTGGATATGATGAGAAGATGCAGGGAGTAACTAGCGGGGTACAGGGTGGAGTCCCAATGTTGTATACAAAAATTACAGGGATAGAAAAATTGGGATAAATTACAGGGATAGAAAAATACTGTGCATTGTCTTCAAAGGCTGGGGAGTCCAACTCCCCCCTAATTTTACAGAGAGGGAAACAGAGGGCCAGAAAGATCTCAGGATTCTAACAGACCTCATGCCCCAATTCTATATTGAATATTTAGTAGTGGAATTTGGTGGGATTGATGGAGTGTTGGACTCCACTTCTGAGAAAAGGGGTTAGATTCCACGGGAGAGAGGTGCAAAAAAGGAGGGTTGGGGCTTTAAAAAGAGGCATTTATAGTTCTGGTGTTTATGGCTTTCTCACTACAACAAATATTTATTAAGCATCCATTATGTGCCAGACCCTGGAGTAAGTGTTGGGGATACAAATATAAACAAAAGGGGGTCAGTTTCTGCCCTTGAGGAATTTATATTCTGGTGGGGGAGAATTAGCCATAAAAGGGAGCTGATGTTGGGGGGGAGGGAGGTGGAGGAGGTTGGGGGAGAGGTCACCTCAGACTAGGGAAGTCCTGACTCAGAAGTAGGGCTGAGAGAGGGATGGAGACTGGCTGGCTCAGGTTCTCGCCAATGGGAGAAGGGGGCCACAGAGGCAAAGAGAATTTCATTATGATTTCCATAGACACAGGGGGATTCTAGGAGCAGCTTTCTACACAGACCATGTGACTATCCATCTCATGTGTTAGTTAACCCTGACAGAAAGAAACTAATGAACATGGATGGAGCTTTGAGCGATTGAACATCATTGAATAAATGAACATGGAGATAGTGTTCTTGTTGTTTTAATTATGTTCAACTCTTCATGATCCCATTTGGGGTTTCCTTGGTTAAGTTACTGGAAGGGTTGGCCATTTCCTCCTCCAGGTCATGTGACAGTTGAGGAAACAGGAGGGTTAATTGACTTGCCCAGGGTCATACCGCTAGGAAGTGTCTGAGGTTGGATTTGAATTCATGAACATGAGTCTTCCTGTTCCGAGTCCAGTGTTCTGTGGACCATGGCCTTCCTGCAAATATTTTGAGAAAAGAAGAATTGCTTCTAGGCACTCCAGCCGGTCAACTAGCATTTATTAAGCACCTACTAAGTGTCAGGCACAAGGCCTTCTATTCTCCTGACTTTGTTGTTCAGAGCTAAGAGCGTGACTCTAGGAGAGACTGGGCTCAAATTCTGTTCTGGACACAGCTTGTATGATTTACTGGGTCAGTTTTCCTCATCCATAAAATAAGAACATTGGATTAAATGGTTTCATAATATTAAAATATTATTAAAAAATAAAAAAAAATAAAATAAAGAGTTAGAAGTCCCCCAACCTTCCTATGCCTCAGTTTCCTCCTCTGTAAAACAAGAGGGTTGGACGTCAAGATCTCCATGGTCCCTTTAGATCTGAGTCTCATGTGAATCTAAGATCAATGGGGTGTCTGAGAGGGGGATGGCTTCTGGGAAAGGTAGGGCTAACTGGAGCCCTATGGGAGTTCTGGGGGGAATCTAGAGACATGGGGTGAACCCGTAGGGGCTCCCGGAGCATAATTTCCCCTGGTTTTCCCACTACTCTCGGGGCCAGCCTCACGTTCCGGGTACCACAGAGGCCGGCTCCGGTTTCTTTGTTTTTTTCTGCTCACACCCTCCATGCATTCTTGGGTGTCGGGTCACACGTTTGGCCACAGTTTTCCGAAACGAGCCATGGGCACCTGTTGCCTCGCGCATCCAGTTACCGGGTAACAATGGGGTGGTTGTTCTCAGGCGCTGCTGCCATGCCTCCTTGACATCCTGGGCACATGTGTGTCTGTCCATCTCCCCTGGTGGGTCCTGGCCTCCAGCAGGCCCCACAGCTGACCCGGGGGCTGAGAATAAAGGTCACGGGGCCAGGCGGGAATGACGCAGGGCCCAGGCATGTCCCCCAGAGCCAGAGATCTGAGAAGGCCCAAGGATGGCACAGCCCAGGGCCTGGCGCATCCCAAGGGCCTGAGCACCTTTTCATACATTCAGTCACTCTGTGGTCCATCAACGGGGGGGGGGGGAACCCCGCTTCTCTGACTAGGGATTCTCTGACTGGCCGGAGCTCAGTCCTTTTTGGCCAAAACACAGAAAAAGGAAGAAAAAAGTACCTCTGGGCGGCCAAAGCCCTTGACAAAAGCTCATCGGCTACACTCCCTGAGAGCTCGCTCTGTTCCTCACTCAGACAGTATTGACTCTTACTTTATACAATATGTCAACGTGTCCATGACTGGTTTTTGAGCACATGGTCTGTCCTTGGCCAGATCTGATTTCGCCAGTGTCAGGCATTCTCTGTTAGTCTCTATTCTATCTCTCCTCTATATTAGGATCTGAATTCTACTCTATACTGCCTTTTTCCAGGGTCACAAGACCGATATGCCAGAGGTGGGATGCTCTCTGTCCATCAGGACACACCCACACCAGCTTCTTTTCTTCCTTCACTTTTGATTCTCTTTCTTTTCTTAGAATATTCTTAAAATATTAATATAAAATATTATTCTTAAAATATTCTTTAAAAAATAAAATAAATAAAATAAAGAGTTAGAAGCAGAAAATGGGGAGAGGGCAGAGACAGCTGAGCGGCAGGGACCCTGCCCACAATGGCCACTGATGAATGTGAAGGAGAAAACAGAAGGAAATGGGACCATTCAGCACAAGGATTCCAAAGCACCTTCCCCTCTCCCTCGGGGGTGAGAAAGTGACTGCAGCAGCAGAGGAGGGAGTGATGGGGCCAATCAGGTGAGGGCTGGAAAGAGGGATCCCCGAACCCCGAGTGGGGAAGCGGAGGCTCAGAGAGGGGCTTTCCCGGGGGCACACAGGGAGTGGCTCAGGCTATAGAATTTCGCTTCCCCCTGGGTTCTGCCCCCTGCACGTGCTCTGTCTGGGCCTCCTGGCAAAGCTTCGATGCCCCGCTCTGACCTTGCATCCTCCCAGTTCATCTTTGCCCTGGCTCCTCCTTAGTCACTGACTCTCAGGACATATTTATGGCCTTTGACATGGTACCGAGGACTGGAGTGTGAGGGGATGGGGAGGGGAGCTTCCTGCTGTGGAGATGGGGGAGAGCGGGGAGACTGTTGGAATCTGGCTCAGAAACAAGGGAAGCCGGAGAGCTCCTCGAAGCCCCAGACAGGTGGCTCCATCGGGCTCTAGCTGCTCCCCGTTGTGGGGATGGTCTGCTATCGGCCACATCTAGGTGGTGATCTCTTTCCCTCCCTCCCCCCTCTGTCTCTGTCTCTCTCTGTGTCTCTCTGTCTCTGTCTCTCTCCTCAATACAATAGATACATATGTATATATACCTATATGTGTGTATATCTACATATATATTCACCCAAACCCACATATACATATAGTGTATACACACACACATACATATATGTACAAATAGGTACATATAAAAATAGGTATATATATAAATGTGTATGTATAATGTATATATAAATGTATATGTATTAAACATATATATATATATATATAATAAAAAGAAATATATATTTATTTATATATACCTCTATATAGGAAGTGCACAATGCACTAATGTGCCATCTAGCGCCCCTCAAACTAAGCTTTTAATGGATTAAAAGTGCACTTCTAGGAGCAGATAGGTGGCTCAGTGGATAGAGCACCAACCCTGAAGTCAGGAAGACCTGAGTTCAAATCAGACACTTAACACTTCTTGGCTGTGTGACCCTGGGCAAGTCACTTAACCCCAATTGTCTCAGAAAAAAAAGGGGGGGCATTTATATTTTGAGGACACTATATGTAAAATCAGTCAATTAACACATATTTAAATTTTTCTTTATTATTATAAATATCAACAAACATATACAGCTTCATTCATAAAGAACAGAGGAAAACAGGGAAAACATGTGAACCTTGAGTATGAATCCTGTCCAGTTTTCGGTCCTGTGTCTTTTCTGTGTTGGATACTGTGCAATGTGCCTGGGGACAAAGGCAGAAGTGTTTGGATCTTTTTTATGGAAATACTCACATCATTGGGGTGTGTGTGTGAGAGAGAGAGAGAGAGAGAGAGAGAGAGAGAGAGAGAGAGAGAGAGAGAGAGACAGAGAGAGAGAGACAGAGAGAGAGAGAGAGAGAGAGAGAGAGAGAGAGAGACAGAGACAGAGAGACAGAGAGAGAGACAGAGAGAGAGAGAGAGAGAGAGAGAGAGACAGAGACAGAGAGAGAGAGAGAGAGAGACACAGAGAGAGAGAGAGAGAGAGAGATAGAGAGAGAGAGACAGAGAGAGAGATAGAGAGAGAGAGACAGAGAGAGAGAGAGAGAGAGAGAGAGAGAGAGAGAGAGAGAGAGAGAGAGAGAGAGAGAAGGTATGTGTGTGTGTGAGCGTAGGTGTGGAGGGGCACAGGGGATGCTGTGGACACAGAGAAAGAATATGAATGTAGGGATAGGGATGGATGCCTGGGGAGGGGGGGTCTCTCTCCCAGTGCAGATGGATACATTCTCTTCAGTGTAAAAGCAAAGGGAGTGGTCTAGACCAGAGATCAAATTCAGCTAGAAATGGGACCCACAATTATTTTTGGAAGCCCACATGGTAACTTTATGTTTTATTTTATTTTATGATTATGATTATTATTATTTTTATTAAATGTTTTCCCATTCCATTTTAACGTGGCTCGGGCGGCACTTGGGAGTACATGTGGCTTGCATTCAGTGTTTTGGACCCTAGAGCCAATGTTCTTTCCTTCACCACGTTGGGAGTGGGTGAGGAAACTGATGGTGACCCCAGGGGCTGAATAAGCTCTTGAAGAAAAAGCTTCCTATCAATGAATGACATTTAAGTGCCTACTGTGGGTCGGGCGCTGGGCTGAGCCAGCAGATAGAAAAAGAGACAAAAGACAGTTCCTGTCCTCAAGGAGCTTACAATCCAATATTCCTGGCTGGGTGGTCTGGTGTCCTGACTGCTCCAAGTCCAATCCTTCCTGAGACCCTTACAATGCCACGTAACTGTGGACAAGTCACTTCCCAATTTCTGCCTCAGTTTCTTCAGTCTGTAAAATGGGGGTAATAATAGCACCTACCTGTGGTTCTGAGTGGATTATTAAGAAATAATATTGGTAAAGCGCTTTGCAAACCTTAAAGGTGTGCTATAGAAACACTAGCGGTTATTGTAATGATTATTCCAGGCCCCAGCATCCTACTCTGCATTGCTTAGATCTGCCCAGTCTTTGTGTGTGGGGCATCCCAGGTGCCTCCTTGTTTCCTTTCTGCCAGGAACCCTAACGTCTGGCTCCCGGCCAGTTCCCTGGTCCCCTACAAATCCCACCCCCATCCCAATATCTTGTCAGAGCCAATATGGCCTTCCCCCTTTCTCCAAGCTTCCCCCACCACACTGGGCTCCGTGAGGGCATCGAGTGATAATTCACAGACACGTGGGAGCTCCGAGCTGGCAGGGCCCTCAGAATCCCCCAGAACAAGTCAGATTGGGCCTAGGAGCCTCTCCTCCACCAGCTCAAGATGGAGACATGTGGTCATCCAACTGCCAACATGTTCACCTCCATTTGTCAACCGGACGCCAGTTCATCGAAGCTTTGTGAGCCTGAGACCTAAAAGGAAATGAAAATTATTAGACTTTTTAAAAAATCCATGAAATTTATGTGTAATAATGGCCATTATAATTATTTTTCAATGTCTCAATAAATTTCAAGCTACATCTCATCCCAGGCTGATGCGAACCCCAGGCAGGAAGCCAAGTCTTTGGAAAGCTGATGACCCAGCTCCTTCAGTGACCAGTGATGATGGGACCAAGGAAGGGATGACCTGGAACTACCTCCTCTTCCCAGCCAGCCAGATTCTCTCTGGGAAAAATACACACATAAATGCTGGTGCTTTTCAGGGATCTTTCCACCAGCGTCCTAGAGCCAGAGGGACTCAGAGAGGCCGGGCAGTGTGGTGAGCACAGAGACAGCTTCAAAGCCTCCGGGATCTGGGTTTGAGTCTACACTAACACACACTGGCTGCCACTGAACCTCTCCAGACAAATCTCTAAGTTATAGAGGAGATGCTGACGTGTGTTAGCAGAGGGACTTTCCTCACCTGGGAGTTCTCAATACTAATAAAATCACAGCTATAAGCCCCATAATGACCAGTTTTGTTTGTCAATCAAGACTGGAAGTGGGACAAAGAGAAGGCAGTGCTCGAGCTTATAGAGCTACGTATAAAGAAAGTGAAGCTAAAATAAATGTAGAGAAAGGAGCAGCAGAAAGAGGGGAGGAATCATGGGAAGCTGGATTCCAACTGCCATCAGTGATGTTGGCTTAACTCTTCCTGTGGGTGCAAAGTTGGGGAGGTGGGAGATTCTTTTTCAGTTCATTCCATGTGGGATTGTGAATCTGGGACTGAAGGGTCATTAGGGACCATCTAATGTCCAGCCTCCTCCTCTTAGAAAGGAACAAAGGAAGTGAAAAGGCATTTGGGGGCACCATAGTGGTTAGAGTGCCAGGTCTGAAGTCATCAATACCTGAGTTCAAATCCAGCCTCAGACACATACCAGCTGAGGGGGGAGGGAGGCTTCCATTTACCTCAGTTTCCTCATCTGTAAAATGAGCTGGAGAAGGAAACAGCAAACCACGCCAGTATCTCTGCCAAGAAAATTCCCCAAATGGAGTCATGAAAAGTAGGACTCGAAACTCAAAAAGGAAGTGGCTTGTTCCAGGTCACACGGTAACAATGGGGGTAGGATTTGAACCCAAATCCCTTGACACTTTGCACTGCTTCACATGTCTTTTAGATTCTGCTCTCTTGCTTTAAGAGCCTGAGTTTTCTTTGTAGAACTAAATCTGGAATTAGAAATTTGGATCTTAACTCTGCTACTTATTCCGTTTGATCTTGATCAGATCATTACCTTTTCTTTGGGGGCTCCGTTTTCTCATCTGTAAAAAACAAGGGATTGCATCAACTTTGAAAGCTGGCCCCCAGCTCAGGAGGCCGTTTGGCCAGTCTTGACCCCATACTAGACAAGTGGGCACTCGGCCTCTGTCTGAGAGCTTCCAACAAGAAAGATCTTCCCACCTCACTAGTTAGTCCAATTCACTTTCAGAGACCTCTCATTGTTCCAGATT
>NC_133620.1:466729102-466751602 GCF_048593235.1 Sminthopsis crassicaudata | reverse complement strand
TACTAAGCACCTAGAACCCTCCTGACCCACCTCAGGTCCTAGCTCGTTTCCAAGGTGATCTGGTTCTCTCTCCTTCATTCCCTCTCCTTTAGACATCCTCTCAAACTGGGACCCAGACAGTTTAAACCCTGGTCTTGTGGCTTCTTTCAGCATCATTCTAGGATTCTTCCTTGTATGTCTTGCCCTCCCTCTGAGACTAGGAGCTCTCCCGGGTCAGGGACCTGATCTTTATCTTCCGTCTTCCCCTCCCTCTTCCTTAGCATCCTTGCCTCCCAGTGTAACCCAGGACAGTGAATGTTCACAACTTCTTACTTTGCTGAGCTGCCTTGAAGTTCAGAGGTGAAGCCAGTCCTGCCCCAGGGCTCTCCGGGGAGGAGACCAGGACTGACCTCAGTAAGAGTGTGCACATCAGAGGCTTTCTCTGATTGACCACTCTCCCTCTCTCTCAGATAAAGGAGTCTTTCATGAATCTATCCTATTAATTTAGCGGAAAAACAATGGCGATGCACTGGAAAGGAACAGCCTTTATTTTCAACAAAGGTCTTAATTAGCCATTTCCATGAGAAGAAGCAAAGGAACCAACTCCGGAAAAAAACAGTTTTCTGAAGATCTCAGATTCTCATAATCACAATGCTTGGCTTAGAGCTTATATTGGTAGGTTTTTTGGTGTCTTGGTTTTTCCTCTCTCCTTCCATCTCCCTCCCTCCTTTCTTTTTCTCCTTCTTTGTCACTTTTCTCTCCCTTCTCTTTTTCTTCTTCCTCTCTTCTTTTCCCTTCCCCTCTCCATTTCTCCTCTCTCTAAGATCAAACTCAAGCAATTTCTCCTTTAGAACAGGAATCTTTCCTATTCTTTCCAGATACTAGTACCACCTTTCCCTACAATTACCTTATATTCATTTTGTATATTTTCTGTATTTATAGGTATACATGTTATCCAGCTCCTCTGTTAGAATGTAAGCCTCCTCCTTGAAAGTAAGGACTGTTTGCATTCTCAGTACTTAGCATAGTGTCTGTCATATAGAAAGCTCTTAATACATATTTTTGATTAATTATAAAAAACAAAAGTTATTAATAATAATAAAAAGCAATAAAAGAAGATACTTGACAAAAAAAAAACAACAGAAGATGGGGGGGAAAAACACTGTTGGAAGAACTGCAAAAAGACAGGCATATATACATCGTAGATAGGATTGTGAAATAGTACATGAGAAAAAAGTCCCCAGGACCAGATGGGTTCATAAGCAAATTCTACCAAATATTTAAATAACAATTAATCCCCAAACTGCATAAATTATTTGGAAAAATAGATTAGGTACAAATTACATTACTGTAAATTATCATAGTAACCAAGTATACCATAAAGCTACAGATCCAAGATTTTGGAGCAAAAACTCATTATTTGACCCCAAAATATTGGGAAACTGGAAAACAGGGTAGTAGAAAATATGTATAGACTGCTGTATATCATGATAAGGTCAAAATGGATAGATGCTTTACATATAAAAAGTGATATGAACAAATTAAGAGCACATATAATAGTTTGACAGATTTGTGGATGTGAAAGAATTTAGGATCAAAGATATTATAGAGAGTATTACAAAATGCAAAATAGATAATTTTGATTATACAAAATTTCAAAGTTTTTGCACAATCAAAACTGGTACAATCAAAATTATAAGGAAAGCAGAAAATTGGGTGAAAAATTGAAACAACTATCTCTGATAAAGACCTCGTTTCTCAAAAATATGGAGAACTGAGTCAAATTTATAAAAATACAAGTCATTTCTCAATTGATAATGGTCTAAATATATGGACAAGTAGTTTTCAGATAAAGAAATCAAAGCCATATATAGTCATATGGAAAAAAAATGCTCTAAATCACTATTGATCAGAGAAATGCAAATTAAAGCAACTCCGAAGTACCACTTCACATTTATCTGAATGGCTAATGTGACAAAAAAAAAGTTGGCTATTGAAGGGGATGTGGGAAAACTGAAACACCAATGCATTGTTAGTGGAGTTGTGAACCTATCCAACCATTCTCGAGAGCAATTCAGAACTATGCCCAAAGATCTCTAAAACTGTGCAAATCTTTTGATCCAGAAATACCACTGCTAGGTATCTATCCCAAAGAAATAAAAAAGGAGAAAGAACCTATTTGTACAAAAAAAAATTATAGCAGTTCTTTTGGGGATGGCTGTAAATTGGAAATCAAAGGGATGCTTATCAACTGGGGAATAGCTAAGCAAGCTGTGATATATTAATGTAGTGGAATATTATTGTGCTCTAAGAAATGACAAGTAGAATGATTTCAGAAAAACCTGGAAAATCTTATAGGAATTGTTGAATAGTAAAGTGCACAGAACCAGGAGAAAATTGTACACACTAAAGCAATATTGTTCAATGAAAAACTGTAAAGTAAAAGTAAAGTGATCTATGATTTAAAAAAAGAAATATTCTAACTATTCTGGAAAGCAGTTAGGATTAAAAATGTTTATAACCACTGATCTTTGTATTTTCTTCTAGGTAAATATCCCAAGAAGGTCAAAGACAGTAGAATAAATATTGTATATGCCGAAAGAACTATAATATTTTGTGGAAATTTTGTGGAAAAATATTTTGTGGAAACAAAGTAGATATCCATCAATTCGGAACTGTCATATTTTTCAATACAAAAATGTAACAGAACATTACTATGTAAGAAACAATAAAGGAATTAGAAACTAAATTGATGCCCATTGATTGAAGAATAGATATATAAATTATAGTATATAACTTAATATGTTGTTATTGTGCTGTTAGAAACTATGAGTAAAGAGAAACATGGATTCATGATGCAGAGTGAAATCAGCAGAGCCAAAAAGACAATATATACAATGAGTATAACAATGTAAAGGGAAAGAGCAACTACCAAAAATATCAAAAGCTAATGACACAAAATATGGCTTGAACAAAAAATTATAAGATGATTTTCCCAAACCATCTCATTTCAAAGTAAGCATTGTAAATTTTTGATGCATTTATCAATCATCCCAATTTTTCCTCCTCCTCTTCCTCCTCCCCAAAGTACATAAATAGAACACATTTAAATGAACATAAGGACTACAGAGAACCAGGGACAGACTTATAAAAAGTGACACAGCAAATAGAACAAGGAAATAAGATATACAGTGACTACAACGATGTAAATGGAAAGAACAATAAGTTACCTACCTGCAACAATGCTGTGTAATTAGACACAATCTCAGAGAAGAGATGAGAAATCAGATTTCCTTTCCTTCTTGGCAGAGGTAAGGGACTATGGGAGAAGAACATTGCACATATTATTGAACTCAGTTTTTGTGCTGGTTAGATATGTTTTCCTTCTTTTTTGTTATTTATTATAAGGGATAATTAGCTTGGCAAGAAATGAGGGGGAGAGAAAGTGAAATGAATATGACATTATAAGGAAGAAACATCAGTAAAATCTACCTAAAATGATGGGATAAGGAGAGATACAAGAAAGAAATTCAGTTGATTTAAAAAGAAAAGATACCATTATAAATTTCTTTTCATAAATTTATAAATAAATTTCTTTTCATAAATTTATAAATACATTTATTTTCATAAATTTATAAATAAATTTATTTTCATAAATTTATAAATACATTTATTTTCATAAATTTATAAATACATTTTATTATAATGATTATTATTCATAATAATAGTGATAAAAATTAAACCACTGCTTATACAGTCAACATTTCCTTCCTTAATCTAACCTAGATTTCTCTTGGTATAATGGAAGCTCATTTCTTCTTGTATCCATAAGGGAATTAAAAATGAATGGCTAGCAGAACAAACCCAAAACTTTTTAATTGCCTGTTCCTTTAAAGAAATGTTCACTGTCCCTCTTTGGATGCCCTCCAAATTCAGGCCATCTCTTCCACCGGAGGACTGCGGACTGGGCAGCTTGCTCTAGGTAGAGTCTAGCCAGGATTGCATTATCCTGAGTTTTCTTTCAGATATCCCAGGATTAGATTCCCCCACTTAGGCACCAGCTCTATAGAACTTTGCTGACTCACAAGTGGCTTCTAGCCAAGCAATGGCCTTTGATTATATCAACAAGGCATATGACGGTCTCTCAGATGACAGCCTTGTTGACAAGTTGGAGCAAGAGGGGCTGGTTGACTGGGTATTTAGATAGATTTGTGCCAAAAGAGTACCAAAGACCAACAAGTTCAGGGAGGTTAATTAGTAGGCTGGATTTGAGCTTTCTCAGCCCAGACAAATCTCTTAAAAAAAGCTATGGATTAAGTTATGGAGCAGTTGTGAGAGATTTGGTAGGGTAAATACTCATACTAATTACATGATGGCTCTTTAGAGAATTGAAATGCTGGATAAAGGCACCGTTGGTTCATTTAGCAAATCTGCAGATGACAATAAGCTGTGGAAGATACCCAAATCACTGGACAACAGAATCAGGACCAAAAACCATCTCGGTGATTTGTAATGATGATCTGGACTGAGCAAATTCAATATAAATAAATGTAAAATCTTGCACTTGGGTTCAAAAAGTCACCTGCAGATTTCCAAGAAAGGTAAGATTGCGTTTAAGAGTAATTCATATGAAAGTGACAGATGGGAGAAATTTGGGGATATAGTTCAACGAAATGAAAAACTTTTAAACAAAAGTTTGGACAAAAATGGAACTGATTACAAGAATGTAAATAGGAGGAACAGTCATACACAATAACAACAAGCCAATGTTGCATTTTATTTTATTTTATTTTTTTCCTGAGGCAATTGGGGTTAAGTGACTTGCCCAGGATCACACAGCTAGAAAGTGTAGGTGTCTGAGATGACATTTGAATTCAGGTCCTCCTGACTTCAGGGTTGGTACTCTATACACTGCTCCACCTAGGGGCCTTAATGTTGCATTTTAAAGACTTTTTCAATCAATTGATGGATTGTGATAATTTTTCCTTCCCCCCCCCCCATTTAAAAAATACTAAATTGTTATGTGGGATGGTTCTCTGGGAAGGGGAAAGGAAAGAATACTGGGGAAAACTATGATGATTTACAAAAGGCAACTATAAAAACTTGCTAAAAATTAAACAAAATGGAATGGATTGTTTTTTTGAAGTAGTGAATTCTTTTTATCATTATAAGACTTTAACAGAAACCCAATGGCCATCTATCAAGGCTGCAGTAAATGGAACTCTTGTTTCAGGTACAGTGGGTCTAGATGATTTCTGGGTTCTCATCCAGTTCTTATTTTTATCCTTATTTTAGCTGGGGATCTTTTCTTTGCTATAATTCAGCAACTCTGAGTCATCATCTAGGGAGGTAGTTCTAACATCTTCTCCTGAATATTCTCAATGATTTAGTAATGGCTTGTAGTCTTCTCCTTCTTCTTCTTGTCCACACTCTTCTAGAACCTGGTATTACTATTAATGATTCCTTTAATAAAACTGATCTCTTAATTTTTCAACCTTCTGAACTTTGATAATTGTTTTCTTCGTTCCACTTTAACCAAATACCAATGGGGTCACATATTAGACTTTACCTACCCTTGTAAATTCTGAAATAATGAAATGTAAGGTAAAAAAACAGAATTAGAATGACACCTTTGACTATGTTTCATTGGCACTAGAGTCAGAAAATTTGGTTCAAATTCCATCCCATGATACTACCTGTATGACTATATAACCGTACCTTGGGCAAGTCACAAAAACTTGGACTTTTGGAAGGGACTAGACTAAGTGATCTCTGGGTTTTCTGCCATCTCTAGATCTAAGATTTTATTAGAATTCAATTCGAAGTGAAAAGCTTCATTTAAAAAAAGAATATTTAGGAAAATGTATTTGACTCTATCTGAATAAATTTTGAGTCCTAAATCATTCAAAAGCCATGTCCCCCAGGTGGCCGGAATGATCTGTGGTTGGAAATCAATAAATTCATTATTCTTGCCAGTTGTTGTTCTTATTTCTGAGCTAATATTCCTGGTTTCTAGCCACCATGAAAAAAAATCGGGTCAAAATCCATATGTTTTGCAAAACTATTTTCTAAAACGTTCATTTTTGTTTTTATTGGTATGCTTGAAATAACATAGACAAAATATCTGTATTAATGGCCCTGTGTTTATTCTTTCTTCAGCCAGAGGGTTTGTTGGACGGCCAACACAGAACATTGAATATGGAGATACTGAGCCTACTGAGCAATTCAAGGGTGGACAAATCTGCCACCATGGTTGGCGATACTTTGGAGAGCTCTACTGTACCAGGGTTTGCCATGTTATCCTCTGTCATCCTGATAATGCAGGATGTTCAGTTGGGAAACAAAAGGCAAAAGGGTGAGGGAAGATAGTTGCTGCATTGGAGTGGGGGAGGAGTTGTTGCTCTTTCCCTTGACACAGATCACTGAGGTTGTGGAGGGATGCTTCTTCAGAAAGGATTTTATAGGCAGGGGTTCCTAACCCTGAGGGCCAGTGGGCTTGTAATTAGATCCCACTTCCTCATTCCCCCTCGACAAGTTCTGTTAAATATAATATGCTTCCTTGGCCCCAAAGCTGACCAGAGGAGGCAAAGCAAGTAAATCTGAGAGGAGCTAGGGCTTACAGGGGGTATGGGATGGAAATTTCTTTCTGAAGGTACACATTGCAGGAAGTCAGCTCCAGGCTTTTGAACCCAGAGTTTCTGCCAAATCAATGTTATGGATGACTAAGAATTCAAAATGCAAACAGAAATCACTGAGGAATAATGATATGGTAATAGCAAACATTATCCCTCATGAATTCTTTCATTTTTCCAAAACCATTTCACATACATCATCTCATCTTATCCTTTCGACACCCTCTGGGAAGAAGGCAGGAGATCTATTACTGGTACTTTATACATGAGTAAACTGAGGCTAGAAATCTCTCCTGTCTTTTTGGAATGCAACCTTTGTCTCTTCCTTCTCTGAGAATTCTGACTTTTAAGACCCAAGAGTCCTAAATCTAATGTCTTAATTTTCTCAGCTATTAGAGTCTCCCTTCAAAAAATTATTTCCTCAGCTATTAGTCTCCCTTCAAAAAATTATCCTGCATTCATTTTGGGCATCATCTGTATGTTCTTGGGCAGAAGGCAAGCTTCTTGAAGGAAGACATTTTTTTTCTTGTTGTCTCATACCTAGCAGAACTCCAGACACGTAGCAATTACTCCTTTTTGTTGTTTGTTCTTTATTCTCGAATAGGATCATGACATCAGGGAGGTGACGCCATGATGTGCAAGTGACTTGGATTTAAATGAGGGAGGGTTGGGCAAAGTCACCTGCCTCACTTTCCCTCCAGAGCCATCTGGGTCCAGCGGCCAGATATAGATCAGGATGACTGGCTTATTGATTGATTGGATGAATGTGTGTTACTGGAACCCAAAGTCCTCCAGGGTCAAGCTCATTTGTAAAATATAACACAAGAGGATGACAAAAGAGCTGAACAGTAGCCAATTCACAAAGCAATGAGAAGCAGGAGAGAGAGAGAGAGAGAGAGAGAGAGAGAGAGAGAGAGAGAGATGAGAGAGAGTTAGTGAGTGAGGTGAGGAGGGAGGAGGGAGGGAGGAGGGAGTGAGAGAGAAGCAGCACAGTCACAGTTGCTGTGAGATAGAGCTAAATCATAGCTACAACCTTCCCTACTGTCTGAGCATATAGAGATGACATTGGAAGGATGACAAATAGGTGTTTCTTTAGCCATTTGGTAATACTTTTGGTGACAGCAGAACAACCGTATTGGACTCTTCTGCCTCAGACGTACCACAAGAGGATGTAGAAATAACATTCAAGAAAATGAAGTTGTACAAAGCAGATGGACCAATCAATTGACCAATTAACGATATATTAAAATACTCAGTCTGTGTCGAGCATGAGCTAGTCACTGGGGCTTCAAGAACAAATAATGGAACAATCTCTACTTGCCACGACCTTCCTACTTCACATTCTAATAAGGAGAGAGAAGTTCCCATAGAGATCATATGCAGCTGAAATACAAAGTGAATAAATACAAACGCATGGATTATAATTATTTCTGAAAACTCAAAATTATCTGTGACCAGAAGGGAAATAGTTGGTTTTAGTGGGCCGCAGCATGTTACTGATGGGTAAAAAGATATTATCCAGGATGTTTTGACCAGATAAGTCAATGTGATCGTTTGGTCACAGAGACTGAGTAAAGCATGACAAGTGGTCAGCTTGTGTGTTGTACTGGTGCCTATTAATAAATAAATAAATAAACAAATAAACAAACAAACAAACAAACAAACAAATAAATAAATAAACAAACAAACAAACAAATATATAAATAAATAAACAAACAAACAAATAAATAAATAAATGAAATAAGTTATCATTTTTTTATATTACATTTATTTCAAATATATTTCTCGGTCTTCCTCTACCCAGAAATACATCTCTTTTATTTATACAAGAAAAGAAAGAGAATGAAGAGGGGGGGTGGAAATAGTTCAGTAAAAATTAAACTACACATAATACAAGTTTTAGTATTTGCAATGTTCCCCAACTGAATTCCTTCACCTTTTCACTTTCTCATATCTTTAAAACTGAGCTTGATCTTTGTAATTTTAACAATCTGTGCAATTAGATAGCATTCAGTGGGTTTCTTTTGGTGATCACTGCTATTGTTTCTTTCCATGTGCATTGTTGCATTCTTTGTGTTCCTGGGTCTACTTACTTCACATTGAATCAGTTCATGTAATACCAGTTCATTTATGGTCATATCCAAGATATAGGGGGTGGAAAAATCAGTCACAGAGTAAGAAATCATTTTGAAGCCAGGAGCAAAAGGTGATGTTCCACTTAGAAAATCTGGGACTTACAGCATTTTCTTCCTCCTTCAGATAGTTTTTCTTACTCTTAACTCTTTCCTCATCTCTTGATCTAGCTTCTAATCCCATGACCCTTATTGAAAACTACTGCACAAGGTCATGTGTTAGATACTGTGTGCTTTGTACAAGTGAATGTGTTGATTTTAAGGAACCAACAGGAAATCCTGATGGAGAAATCTCCAAAGCTCTTGGAGATGTTTGGAATTGTTAGAGAGGCCAAGACTTGGGAATCATCCATATGGAGGGGGTCGCTGGAGCATTGGGAGTGAGGAATATTATGGACAGAGACAATATATATAGAGAAAGGCTCATAATAAGGGGGTGATAGGTGAAGGGACCTGATAAGCTGTGGCTAGAGAGGTGAGAGAACTTGGAGAGTGCAATGTCATAAAGCTAGTGTAGGTGGGGGCAGCTAGGTGGCGCAGTGGGTAGAGCACCAGCCCTGAATTCAGGAGGACCCGAGTTCAAATCTTACCTCAGACACTTAACACTTCCTGGCTGTGTGACCCTGGGCAAGTCACTTAACCCCAGCCTCAGGGAAAAAAAGAAAAAAAAAAAGCTAGTGTAGGAGAGAGATAGTCAACTCAATCCAATCCAACCCAGCATTTATTATGTACCTACTGCATCATAATGTTAGGTACTGGGAATACAAGGGAGAGGGACTAAGATAGGTGCTAGACTTGTGTATTTCTCTCCCCAGGAGGGGAATTTCTTTGTACCAATATAACTCATCCCTTTTTCCAAAATGTCTTTTCTTAGAGAGCAAAGAGGGGAAGGGGAATAAGCATTTATATAGCACCTAACATACACCAGTCATTTTATATATTTTACTTAATTTGATTCTTACAACGATCCTTTGAGGCATGTGCTATTAGTAACTCAATTTTACAATTGAGGAAACCATCAAAAACAACACTTATTATGTATCTACTGTATACATTATGCTAGGTACTGGGGATACAAGGGATAGAGACTGAGATAGGGGCTAGACTTGTGATGGGGAAACCCCAGGAGAGGAATTTCTTTGTACCGATAGAAGTCATCTTTTTTTCCCAAAATGTATTATTTTAGAGAGCAAGGAGGGGAAGGGGAATAAGGATTTATAGAGCACCTAACATATACCAGGCACTTTTATATATTTTATTTTAATACAATAATCCTTTGAGACATGTGCTATTATTGACTCAATTTTACTTTTGAGGAAATTGTCAAACTTAAGTGATTTGCCAGCTAGTAAGTGTCTGAGGCCATAGTTGAACTCAGGTCTTCTTGACTCTAGGTCTAGGGCTCTATCTACTGAAGTATCAACTGACTCACTCAGTCAGTTCATGTCAGAGGTGAGACTTGGCCCCATGTCTTACTGACTCCAAAAACAGCTTTCAAATCATAAGGAAAAAGTGAAAAACATTGTCATAGGCTTCAGGTTGAAAGAATTCAGAGAAGACTGACAAAGGTCCTCTAGATTCCATAGTCACTGGGGACTTAGGAGAGAGGAGTTTTTGATTCTGGTAGTTGCTTTAGAAGCTAGGTGATAAAAGACAGAAGAGTAGCAAATGATGAATATAGACCCCCAAAATTCATAATAGCACTTGTTTGTGAAAGCAAAAAAAGGAAGCAAAAGTAGATGTCCATTGACCAAAGAATGGCCAAACAAATGTCTAAGCCCGTTGAGGAATAGGTTCCCTTTCTGTACACATATTCCAGAGAGATTCAAGAGAGAAAGAAAAATTCTTTATGCATCACAATATTCAAAGCTATTTTAAAAAAACAGCAGCAAAGAAATAAAAACAAAACAGACATTTTTATAGACTAGGGAAAGGCCAAATATATTGTGGTACATGAATGTAATGACATATTCCTGTGATGAGTATGATGAAGCCAGAGAAGCCAGGAAGCTCACATGAACGGATTCACAGTGAAATAAGAAGAACCAAGGAAAATACTTACCCAATGATTAAAATGAAGGAAGTAAAAACAAAACAAAGCAAAAAAAGAGAAAGAAACAAAATGAACCCTGTGTAATCATAACAACCAACCTTGATCCAGGAAGAGTTTAGAAAATGGACTATGTCCTTTACTTTGCAGAGGTAGGGAATGGAAGGGTGGAAAATTTCCTGTGCTGTCAGACATGGTTGATGGTCGTTGTGTCAGGGTTAGTTTTGCTGAATTACTCTTTTTTTTTTTCTTTCAGAAGTGTTTGTTGCAAGTTATGGAAATGCATCAATAAAAACAAGATAAAATTTAACAAAAAAGATTGAGTGTTGACTGCTTTTGTGAAATCTGGCAATATGAGGAGAAGAAAGATGAGGCAGTCAGGAGTAAAGGGAGCCTTTTTTTCTTTAAAGGAAAAGGGACAAATGGTAAAGAACCAGTAATGAGTAAAATAGAAAAAATTCTGGGGGGAGAGAGTAGGATTAATGGAAAAAGATGCCCAAGGAGACTGAAGGGAATGGGAACAAGGACATTAGCAAAACGTTTAGGAGTAGTGAGCAGAAACACATTTGTCTAGGCTGAATAAGGGAAGGAGAGAACTGGAGAAGACACAGAAACATTTTGAGGTAGAGAGGATGAATGGGACCATAGATCAGAAAGACAATATGCATTATTCACAGCTGTGAGGAATTTGCTCTTTTGTATTTGTTACCAGGGAGAAAACTTAATAAAATGCTCCAGCATATTGTCCTGGGTGACATTCTTTAATGTTAATTCAATGTCGTAAAGCCCCAAACCCAAGACTGGCTGCTCGGAGGGAATTCTAAGTGGGTCAAGCCTATTGTGATGCTGGGGCCCAGCTTTGGGAGAAGAATCTGCTGGAGGAGCAGAGTAATGATGGGGATGATGATGATGGTGATCCCTGGGTGATCCAGATAAGGAGGTTCAAGGACTCCTCAGGCCATATTTCCGTGTTATTAGATGATTTCTTCACATTTCCATGTCTGGATTCTAAATCTAGAGCTGGGAAAGACCTCCGAGGCTCCAGCCTCCTTATTTGACAGGTGAGGAAGCTGAGGCACAGAGAAGTTTTAGTGACTTGCTTCAGGTTGCACAGTCTTAACCAATGCCCTCTGACTTCAGAGTCACTTTTCTTTTTCCTATGTGGTACTGGTCCATATTGATACTCCGCAACAATTTCTCTCTTTCCTATGGGACTACATAAGGAAATTCTGTTCCACTCAGCACCTACTATGTCCCTTGTCCTGGGCCAAATGCTATACAAATACAAGAAAAAAAAGAAGAAACAGTTCCTACTCTATAGAGATTTTCATCATCTCTCTTACATACCATCCATCTGTTCATCTATCCATCCATCCATCCAACTCTTCATCCCTCCATCCATCTATCCCTCCATCCCTCCATCCCTCCATCCATCCATCCATCCCTCCCTCCATCCATCCCTCCCTTCCTCCCTCCCTCCCTCCCTCCATCAATCCCTCCCTCCATCCTTCCATCCATCCATCCCTCCCTCCCTCCATCCCTCCCTTCCTCCCTCCCTCCCTCCATCCATCCCTCCCTCCCTCCATCCATCCCTCCCTCCATCCTTCCATCCATTCATCCATCCTTCCATCCATCCATCCATCCATCCAACTCTTCATCCCTCCATCCATCTATCCCTCCATCCAACTCTTCATCCCTCCATCCATCCCTCCCTCCATCCCTCCATCCCTCCATCCATCCCTCCCTCCATCCATCCCTCCCTTCCTCCCTCCCTCCCTCCCTCCATCCATCCCTCCCTCCATCCTTCCATCCATCCATCCATCCATCCCTCCCTCCCTCCATCCCTCCCTCCCTCCCTCCCTCCCTCCATCCATCCCTCCCTCCATCCTTCCATCCATTCATCCATCCTTCCATCCATTCATCCATCCATCCCTCCCTCCATCCCTCCCTCCATCCATCCATCCATTCATCCCTCCCTCCATCTATCCCTCCCTCCCTCCATCCTTCCATCCATCCATCCATCCATTCATCCATCCATCCATCCATCCATCCCTCCCTCCATCCATCTCTCCTTCCATCCCTCCATCCATCCATCCATCCATCCATCCATCCATCCCTCCATCCATCCCTTCATCCCTCCCTCCCTCTATCTATCCATCCATGCATCCATCAAGGGTGTTGGGAAATGGTATGACTTTTATAGAAAAAAACAAACAAACAAAAAACAAAAACAAACCAGGCCTGAGGGTTAGGTGAATCTGCTTTGAATCTTACCTTTTCTACTAATTAGTCTTGTGACCTTGGGTACCACCTTATTTCTCTAGTCTTCAATTCCCCCATTACTAAAATGGTGGGGGCAGATTTTTTGGTCTCTTGGTCCTTCAGTTCTAACGTTCTGTAATTTGGGGAGCAGGGGGCCAGCCATGGATCTCCTGGGTCCTCAGTCTGAAGCTCCACTGACACTGAAAACTGATTTAGCTTCTTCCTCTGCCTTTGACAGCAAAGGAGTTCTGACTCAATGAGATTTCTGTGCTTCTGCTGACTCAGCAGCTGCCAGAAGGATCCCAAAGCACTGTTACCAATAGTAACAGGAGACAAACAAACTGGCCCTCACTACCAACAAGCTGGTTTTTATCTGTCCAGTTCTAGAACAATTCATCTAGGGTCCAGCACATCTTGGGGGACTCTCCCTAAAATAATTGTTGGAGGATCTCCCTTCCTCTACCAAAGCAGATCGATACCTTCTTTTGCCAAATTTCTGGGGCATTGAAGTAACTTGTCTAGGAACATATGATTAGTATATGGGAGCATTTGAACTCAGGTTTTACTGACTCTGAATCTAACTTTACAATCCATCAGCCAGCATTTATTTCTGTATTTCTTTAAAACTAATTAATTTGAAACATTAGTTTTTAAAGATTTTGAGTCCAAATTTTCTCCATCCCTTCAGCTTCTCCTTCCTCACTGAGTTGGCAAGCAATATGATGACCATTATCCATATGAAACATATTTCCACATTAGCCATGTTCCATCAAGTATTTATAAAACACCGAGATTGTGGCGGGCACGCAAAAATCAAAAGAAAATGGTCCCTATCCTCAAGATTATATTCCATCAGGGAAGACAACATGGTCATGCTTAAAACGGGGACAGAGTAAATACGACATTATGCCCTCATCTATGATGGGGATTGTGAGAGCTCCAAATCTTTCCTCGAAGGACTCCTGGGGACAGTGCTTCACACCTACTGGGTCCTTAATTATTATTGGTTGAATTATTACTATAAATAAGAATTTGCATTTAGATAGTAAGGAAAGTTTTACAAACACGATCTCACTTGATCCTTCCAACAACTGTAGAAGTAGAGCTATTGTTATCCCCATTTTACAGATGAGGAAACGGACTCGGAAGCCAGCTCATGCCGATAAGTGTTTGAAGCCAGATTTCAAATCTTTCTGACTCCAGATTCAATGTGAGCATTTAGACAGTAATGAAAGCTTTCAAAATGTTTGGTGTTCTAGCTCTGAATCTCGGAACCTCTCTTGTACATCTATGATTCCTCTTGACCTGAAAGTTTTCTTCCAGCTCAATATTTATGAGTCCATGAAAAGATGATCTCTGCCCCGGGGAACTCTGGGTTTTCACGGGAGAGCCAAACGTGGTACACGTTCTAAACAATAACGAACAGCATGAGATGATATGTAATGGTACACCGGCAGTCAGTGCTTGATGACATCAGAGGACAGATGCTATGGGCTGGGAGGTTGGGAGGGGGGATGATTAGGAAATGTTTCCTGAAGGAATTTACCTTTAGGCAGGCAATGAAAGGGGAAGGGAGTGTATTTTGGAAGTTAATGTTTTTCTTTTCCTTTTCTTCTTCTTTTTTCTTTTCTTGATTGAATTTGTGATTTCACTCTAATGCTTCCCTCCATTACCAATGTAGGTCTGCTCATGGAGGCGGGATGTCATGTTCCTTGACTGAAAGCTAAGCCTCTTGCTCCATAGTCAAAATGATCAATTTTCAAAAATAAATCCTTTTGGAAGAAGGAAAAGAGGAACTGACGCTTAACTCAAATGTGCACAGTATCATTGACTCAGCACCCACCCACTTTACAGATGAGGAAAATTGAGGCCCAGAGAAATGAAGAGGCTTGTCCAAAGCGACCATGCAGCAGTGTCAGAGAGCCCTGAGGAAAAGTGAAAGGGAGATGGGATGGTCTATACTATTGTCCAACATGGGTTGAAAATGTAAACTAGCCAGGGACCTGGGAAAGGATAATTGAGGAAGTATTTCCCAAGCACCCAGGATGTGTCCGGCACTAAGCTAAACAGCAGGATACAAATACAACAATATATCCCCGAGGTCCCTGGCCTTGAGACCTGGCGCTCCAGTGGGGGAGAGGACCACTGGAGGCTGCCTTTGTTAGGAAAGTCAAAGCGATGGTGAGCGGAGCCTGTTTAGGGCACAATGGCCATATTAATTTGATTATGTGTGATTGATTACTCTTTCCCCCATCAAATTAACTACATTGGACTGTTGTTTTCAAATCCCCTCGACACTGATGGCACAAAAGAATAGAATGCTGGGATCTACCCACATGACTCACCCACCCTTATTTACACGGGAGGAAACTGAGGCGTGGAAGGTCAACGTGACCTTGAGTGACTGGGAACAGAGAGCTCTGAAGCTGCACTGCTGCCCATCACACCCATCAGGATGCTTGGCGCACTGTCCTGGAAGCCCTGAGAGACGCTGGAGGCTTCTCACTGAGCATGTCAAGGCTGGAAGCGATGGAGTCTTTTTTCCTTTTTATTTTTTTGCTTACTCATAATTCAAATACAAACACAGGCTTGGAGCCACACCGCAGCTCGAGCTGTAACCCAGAATGAGATCGGCGGAGCTCAGGGAGCTGGAGAGGAACGGGGAGAATTATTTGGCTTTTCTTTTCAATTGGCACTGAGCATCCTGAAGCATGGGGCCGCTTGGTGAGGGTGATTTACGGCCCAGGCCTTCATGCCGCAGGAGCTGTGTCCTTGAGGAGAGGGGGGAAAGAGAGGGAGAGAGAGAGGGAAGGATGAAGAGAGACAGAGAGGGGAGAGGGAGGAAGAGAAAATGAGAGAGAGAAGGAGGGAGAGAGGGAGGGATGGAGGAAGGGAGGAAGAGAGGGAGGGAAGAAGAAAGACAGAGATGGGGGAGGGAGGGAGGAAGAGAAAATGAGAAAAGGAGGGAGAGACAGGGAGGGAAGGAGGAAGAGAGACAGAAGGGGGAGAGGGAGGAAGAGAAAATGAGAGGAGAGAGAGAGGGAGGGAGGCAGAGAGAGAGGGGGGAGAGAGGAAGAAAAAATGAGAGAGAAAAGGAGGGAGAGAGGGAGGGAGGGAGGGAGGGAGGAAGAGAAGGAGGGAAGAAGAAAGACAGAGATGGGGGAGGGAGAGAGGAAGAGAAAATGAGAGGAGGGAGAGAGAGGGAGGGAAGGAGGAAGAGAAAATGAGAGAGAGAAGGAGGGAGAGAGAGGGAAGGAAGAAAGGAGGGAGAGAGACAGAGACAGAGAAACAGACAAATAGAGGCAGAAAGAGAGACAGACAGAGAAGGAGGGGGGGAGACAGAGACAGAGAGAGAGACAGAGAGACAGAGAGACAGAAAGAGAAATAGAGAGACACACAGAGACAATTTGAATTAGAAATCTATGGAGGTGGGAGGGAGAGATCAGTGTCTTTGTGATGCTCTAACTGATCTCTGTGTAGCCACCCACTCCAAATCCTTCAGAGATTCGTTTTGGAAGTTTCTCCTGCTCCTCCAATCCTCTGGGATGCTGCCCAAAGCTGCAGGATTTCCCCTTCTCCATTGGCGTAAGTCTGATATAGCTCTGGACTTGGACTTAGGTGACCTGGGTTCAAATCATGACTCTGTCACTCCTTTTGTGACCTTTTTGAGTCACTATTGGACTGAAGTTCTACCCAGCTCTGACACTAGGACAGGAGCTCCACAGGGGCAGGCACATCCCCACCTTCCGGGGCCTTAGGTTCTTCATTTAGAACATGAGAAAACTGGCATGGAACTACCTCTGAGGTGCCTTCCAGGTTTGGGTCAGTGATCCTATAAATTACTGATGTGACTATGAAACAAGTCACATACCTCCCAGACTTAGTTTCCTTATCTGTAAAATGAGGAAGGGAGACTTAATCCAAGAGTTTTTTTTTTTTTTTTTTTTTTTTTTTTTTTTTACCTCCCCTCTCCTCTTTTTTGCTCACCTCCCTTCTCCCTCTCTCTCTCTCTCTCTCATCTCTCTCTCTCTCTCTCTCTCTCTCTCTCATCTCTCTCTCTCTCCTCTCTCTCTCTCTCTCTGTCTTCTGCCTCCTCTCTCTCTCTTTCTCTCTCTCTTCCTCTTTCTCTGTCTCTCTCTGTCTCTGCCTCTCTCTGTCTCTCCCTCTCTCTCCGTCTCTCTCTGTCTCTCTGTCTCTCTGTCTCTCTGTCTCTCTCTCTCTCTTCCTCTCTCTCTGTCTCTCTCTGTCTCTGTCTCTCTCTGTCTCTCCCTCTCTCTCCGTCTCTCCGTCTCTCCGTCTCTCTCTCTCTCTCTCTCTCTCTCTCTCTCTCTCTCTCTCTCTCTCTCTCTCTCTCTCTCTCTCTCTCTCTCTCTCTCTCTCTCTCTCTCTCTCTCTCTCTCCTACTCACATCCCTAATTTTCCAAAGGTCACTGTGCCTTCTCTCTCTGAAGAGTCTGAAGAATATGGAGGCTTATTCAAACAGAGAATCTTGGTCATTTGGGCCCTCAGAGTTGACAAAGAGCCTTTATATACATGTTCTTACCTGGTGTTCACAACAATCTGTGCCCCAGAACAAGAGCAAAGGATAATGGAGGGGGGGATCTTGATGGGCCTCATCAATCCTCTCACAAGAGAAATTGAATGGCAAACTTTGGGGCATCCAGAGGATGGACAACCTGTGTAGGGGGTTGTGATTAGCCCCATTTGGAGTCATCTCCAGAAGTAATGAAATCATGGATCCATTTGAGTTTTTGAACAATTTCCAGGCAAGATTTCTTTTATTTTGGAAAGTGGAAACTTTGCTGCTGTTTCACAAAGACATTCCTCTTATGTGAAAGAAGTTTTCTCTTTCAACTTTTAAACAAGCTCAGGGTGCAAATGGGCTTTAGGTTTCCTTTGGGATTTGTTTCTTTTCTTCCTAAACAGCCTGGAGATTGCTTTGGGATGACATTATACTGACATACTTGTGTGTATTTGTTTGTGGGTTTTTTTTTTAGTACCAGATCCTTGTTATCATTTGGGTCGGGAGCTTGGCAAAGATCTCATTCCTCTACCTATTTTCCCCCTTGTAATTTTAGACAGTGGGCTCGGGTGTGTGAGAGAAATCAAATGACGTGCCCAGAATCACACAGACACTATGCGGTAGAGGCAAGCTGTCCCTTTTTTTGTTTCTTCCTCTCTCTTTCTTGTTTCTTTCTTTCTCTCTTTATCTCTTTCTTCCTTCCTTCCTTCCTTCCTTCCTTCCTTCCTTCCTTCCTTCCTCCTTCCTTCCTTCCTTCCTTCCTTCTTCCTTCCTTCCTTCCTTCCTTCCTTCCTTCCTTCCTTCCTTCTTTCTTCTTTCTTTCTTTCTTTCTTTCTTTTTCTTTCTCTCTCTCTATCTTTCTTCTTTCTTTCTCTTTCTTTCTTTCTTTCTTTCTCTTTTCTTTCTTTCTTTCTTTCTTTCTTTCTCTTTCTTTCTTTCTTTCTTTCTTTCTTTCTTTCTCTTTTTCTTTCTTTCTTTCTTTCTTTCTTTCTTTCTTTCTTTTCTTTCTTTCTTTCTTTCTTCTTTTTTTCCTCCTTCCTTCCTTCCTTCCTTCCTTCCTTCCTTCCTTCCTTCCTTCCTTCCTTCCTTCCTTCCTTCCTTCCTTCCTTCCTTCCTTCCTTCCTTCTTCTTTCTTCTTTTCTTTCTTTCTTTCTTTTCTTTCTTTCTTTCTTTCTTTCTTTCTTTCTTTCTTTCTTTCTTTCTTTCTTTCTTTCTTTCTTTCTTTCTTTCTTTCTTTTTTCTTTCCTTCTTTCTTTCTTACCTTCCTTCCTTCCTTCCTTCCTTCCTTCCTTCCTTCCTTCCTTCCTTCCTTCCTTCCTTCCTTCCTTCCTTCCTTCCTTCCTTCCTTCCTTCCTTCCTTCCTTCCTTCCTTCCTTCCTTTTTTCCTTCCTTCCTTTCCTTCCTTCCTTTCTTTTGAAACTTTTTATTTTCAAAAATATATGCAAGAATAAAGTTTCACCACTGATCCTTGCAAGAACTTGTGTTCCAATTTTCCCTTCTTTCTTCCATCCTCTCTCCTAGATGGCAAGTAATCCAATACGTGTTAAACATGGTAAAATATATGTTAAATCCACACATAGATATTTATCTTATCTTGCTGCACAAGAAAAAGCAAAGCAAAAAGGAAAAATAAATGAGAAAGAAAAAATGCGAGTAAACAACAACAAAAAGAGTTAAAATGTGATGTTGTGATCCACACTCATTCCCTATAGTCCTCCCTTTAGGTACAGATGGCTCTCTCCATTACAAGACCATTGGAACTGGCCTGAATCATCTCATTGTTGAGAAGAGCCACGTTCATCAGAATTGATCGTCTTATAATCTTCTTGTTACCATGTACAGCGATCTCCTGGTTCTGCTCACATCATTCAGCATCCGTTCATGTGAGTCTATTCAGGCCTCTCTGAAATCCTCCTGCTGATCATGAAACCATCTTTTTATCCACTAAGTCAGATTGTCTCTCATGTTTTATAGGTATAGATGAGGTGCAGACTGCAGTCATTTGGGTGGTACAATGGACAGTGCCTTGCACTTAGAGTTAAGAACCCTTGAGTTCAAAGCCAGCCTCAGGTACTCACAAGGCAATTCTCTCAACCTTTGTCTGCCTCAATTTTCTCAAATGTAAAGTGGGGGTAGTAACAGCACGTACACACTAAGGTTGTTGGATCAAATGAGATAATTATATGTGTGTGTTTGTGTGTGTGTGTGTGTGTGTGTGTGTGTGTGTACATAGATAAGTGCACACACACACACACACACACACACACACACACACACACACACACACATATATATCCTGAGGCCCAGGAACAGAAAATGGTTTACCCAAGTTCACGTAGCTAGTAAGTGACAGAGGCAGCTTTTGAATCCATATGTTTTTGAGGTTCTTTTCCGGTCTAAAATCTTATATAAATTCTAAGTCAAAGAATGGGATTGTGACATCACTCACTGGGTGGGGCTAATGAAATTGCTCTCCTGGGGCAACTGAGCCAACTGCCCTCAAGTTCATCCTGCAGCCCAGGGTTGATTACATATATTTCCATTTGAGTCCCAATTTTGACATTTCCTATGGGATTTTTATTTAATTTCTGTGCCCGGGGAGGGGAGGATGTCATTCCGATCCCCCTCTTCCCTCTCTCTTCCCTCGATTCAGAGAATTCAGTCCTTGTCCATCCCAGCTTGGGACCAGTGCAGGATGCCCCAATCCTTTGGGGGTAGGGGGGACGCCGGGGAACAAAGCTTTGGAAGGAGCCAGACCTGGGTTAGCAGATATTTGGTATTAAATTAAAGATCAATGAGGCTTCCAGGTGGCTGGGCTGCTGCTGCTGTTTCAAATGACCTGCTGTGGTGTTTGGGATAAACTGATTTGAGATTAATAAGGTTTCACTGCATGGTGTCACATGTCGAATGGAAGAGCGTCTGAGAAAAAGCAGGGCGGAAACCAGCGGAGCAGCAGTTCCTTCGTTTTCTCCCAGATTGGAGCCAGGAGGAGGCTCTGAAATTCTCTGATTCTAAGAAAAGCTCCGATTGGGCTCAGAGGGACGCGAGGCCCGGCTTGTTGCGGCCTCTGGCTCCTGAGCCACCTGAAGCTCACGCAGAGCTTTGTGCATAGAACACAGGGGTCTGACTCACTCTACTATCATCTGTTCCTGACAGAGACCATAGGAAAATCACTCAACCTTGCACAGTCTCCTATAAAACGAAAAGGTTGGATTAGATCGTCGCCGAGACCCCTCCCAGCTCGGGAGCTGGGATTCTAGGATGCTAAGCCCCTTAATATTTCTGTGCCTCAGTTTCCTTATCTGTTAAATGAAGGGGGTCAGACAAAATGGCCCCTTTGTCCCTTCCAGCTCTAGAGTGTATATGATCCTGGGGTCTGACACGCCTATAGTTCCTCTGTATGACCTGAGATCCCATGAATAATAAAGGAATTATTATTCTTATGAATAATAAAAATCATATAATGAAATGAATCTATAAAAAGAAGAGAACACTATGTGAATGGCAATAAATGTCATTATTGTCATTGGTCAACCGATCTACACATGAATCAGGTCTCTTTCTCCTCCTGGCTTGCAGGGGGCTACAATTGTGCATCTTATTGTACAATTGTGCCTCTTATTCCTCCGAGAGTTTCTCTGGGGGCACATGCTTGCCTCCCCCAATTCTTTCCCCCCAGAGAAAATTTGACCACCACAATCCCACAGTTCTGGATTCTTAATGATTCCCAATCATCTCATTAAACAATTACCTGCAATCAGCCAGAAGAAGAGCATCAATCTAAGCTTCATTGAAGCGCTGTGGGGAGGGGGAAGGGTAATTTCCTAAACTGTTACAGGGATAAGGATGGCCCCATCTGGGGCTTCCTCCTGCCAGGTGTCAGAAATAATCATTTTCATCATCACCGTGAAATATTATTATAATAAGAGCTCTCACATTTATCTAGTGTTCTACAGTTTACAAAGGTCTTTCTTCACAGCAATCCTGGGGGATGGGAAATAAATGTAGGCAGTAAAGGCAGTTAAGTGGCAAAGTAAATAGAGCACCAGGCTTAGGGTTAGGAAAACCTGAGTTCAAATCATGTCTCAGATACCTACCAGTTGTGTGATCCTGGGCAAGTCACCTGATCCTGTTTGCCTCAGTTTCCTCATCTGTCAAATGAGCTGGAGAAGGAAATGGTCAACTGCTCCACTATCTCTGCCAAGAAAACCTCAAATGGGGTCACAGACAATCAGACATAGAGAAAAAACTGAATAATAATAACAGTAACAAGTATTAAAATAAGTAATACTAGCTATTGTTACACAACAACAACAACAACAAAAATACAGACGTGAGCCCTCCCTTCAGATGGCTTGCAGCCACACCACCAGAGAAAGCCTTAGAGACCATAGTCCAGTTCCTTCTTTTTAAAAATGAGGAAACTGAGAGCTAGAGAAATGAGGGGGCTTAAAATTGTAATCAATGAGTCATTTTCAGTTGTGTATTATTTTCCATGATTCCACTTGGGATTTTCTTGGCAAAAATACTGAAGTGATTTGCCATTTCCCTTTCCAGCTTATTTATTTACTCCAGCTTATTTTACAGAGGAGGAAACTGAGGCAAAAAAGATGAATGACTCATCCAGGATCACACAGTGTTTGAAGCTGCATTTGAACCTGAGCCTTCCTGATTCCAGGTAGGGCTTTCTGTATATTACAGTGCCTACTCTGGTTTATAATTATAGGGTCTTTTTTCTAGAATAGAAAGGGGATCTCAGAAGGTCTCTGCATTTGATAGATCAAGAACTTGACTCCCACAGGGGCCCAAGTCATGCACATAATGCCAGAGGTAGAATTTAAAACTTTTAAATCTGCTTTATCCATCTAGTAGGGATAGATACTCAAATAAGTAAATTCTAAATTCAATTGTGTCCTGTACACA
>NC_133620.1:466251602-466346602 GCF_048593235.1 Sminthopsis crassicaudata | reverse complement strand
AAGAGTGGGGGGCTGGAGATAGAGAGTAGCAAGGAGGTTCGCTCCTGGACCCATGAGATATAGATAGCAAGGCTGGGATTCAAACCCAGGGCCTCTGACTCCAGATCCTGGACGTCCTCTGCTACCACAGTTTCCAGCACACCAGACTGAGCCTCAGTTACCTTCTCCAACATCTAAAGACTGACATAAGATTTCGTTAATGATTTTATTTGACTGGTTTGAACACAACCTAGCTACCTCAGCAAGGTGTTGTGAGGACAGGAATGGCTTTAGCCTCCAGGCACAGCTCAAAAGAATTTGAAAATTGTGAACTGAATCAAACATCAAGTGAACCAGAATCCCTCCCAAGATCCTCCAGGAGAAAGGATGTGCTTGGCAGGGCGGGGGGAGGCATCCCGAAAGCCTGTGAAATCAGGGAAGGCACCCATCCTCCCCAGTTACCCGTCTGCTACCCCAGCCCCAAGCCTCAGGCCCAAGAGTGGGGGCTACCCCCATTTAAGTAAGAAAACTTACTAAAAAAACTAAAAACTAAAAAAAGGAGAGTCGCTAGAACACACACATGGGAGTAGGTAAGTGGATCACACACCATGAAATACACTGCCTAACCTGCTGTGACCACGTACATCTGGGGCTTCCACTCTGTGAGTCTACTTAGGGAAAGGGACCAGGGGAAGCCAGTATGGTCACAGGTGTAGATTTCGTTCCTGGGAACATGGGGAAGGCTGGACATTGGCTTTTTAGAAAATAATCTAAAACTGTCTCTTCGTCTAAACTCCAATTCCCCCCTTTTACAGATGAGAAAATTGAGGTCCAGGGAGGTTAAGTGAAGTTAGGGAATAAGTGCAGATGCAGGATTCACTCTAAGGTCCTCCGACCCCAAAGTCAATGGGGGCTTCATTACTGGTTGTTCATGAATATTGTGTTTCACATCTCAGTGTAACATAAATAACACACACACACACACACACACACACACACACACACACACATTTTGTTGGGTTTTTAAAGGCATTTTTTAATAAAAAAAATAAAACAATTTTTTAAGGATTCCATCTGCAAACATTACAACATGGTGGGCAAAACCTTTTCAGATTCTAATTGCAGAACTTAAAGAGGTTCTATGCTCTTTCAAGTGATTGGGAAGCAAGGAAGACGTGCCGCTATCTGGACTGGAGGATGGAGGGGATGACTAAGAAGAGAGAGATTGAGTTCAAGAGCAAAGAAGGAACATCCTAGCTCTTGAATGTGCATAAGGAGTGGAGTTCCTTCTTTGCTGGACTCCCAACAGCCTTCATTACTGACACAATACAATCCTAGGACTTTTCATTTCCTATCTTTTCTTTTTAAAATTAAAAAAAAAAAAAAAGGAACCTTGGGATGGCTCTCCGATGGCCTTTCCTTTGAATTCCCCTCTATTACTCCTATCCCAAAGGTGTGAAAAGGATGAGGGGTGTGTGTATGTGTGGCTCATTTAGAAATAAAGATAAATGAAATCATCAAAAATGTAAAATAAGATTATGGCATGAAGTGGGGGAAAGGAAAATGCAAGGAATTTAAAGACAATGAGAAGCCTGCCTACAATAACCTCGAAGAGGCAGGGAATCAGAGGTCTAGCAAGGAATCGCACTCCTTTATATCACAAATAAGGAAACTGAGGCACAAGGAATCATTTATTTAGTCAATATCTATTCTGTACTAAGCAGTTTGCTAAGAGATTTCTGCCATACAAAGGCTAAAATGAAACAGAATTTGATCTGAAGGAGTTTACATTTCTATCAAGAGAGGCAACTTAGGCAATATTTATCTGTCTGTCTATCTATCTGTAGTTGGTTTTGTTGCTCAGTCATTTTCAGATGTGTTTGACTCTCCATGAGCCCATTTGGGGTTTTCTTGCCAAAGTCACTGAGGTGTTTTGTTATCTCCAACAGCTTATTTCACAAATGGGGAAGTTGAGGCAAACAGTGTGCTGTGACTTTCCCAGCATCACACAGCTAGTACGTGTCTGAGGCCAGATTTGGACTCGGAAAGATGTCTTTGCATCACCAAGCTGATTCAATAGATAGACAGACATACAAATGGGTGGACAGACAGATATGGTGGATAGATAGATAAATGGGCAGACAGATGGATTGATGGATAGAGAGAGAGATGTACATGTGTGAATATATGCATTCACATATATTCTACAACAACAACAAATTTAATAATAGGCAAATTTATACAGGTGGACTGAAGATGGGAGAGCATTCTGGGGCAAAAGTCAACATGGGCAAAGGGGTCAAAAGAAGCCATTTTCCTGGTCATCCCTGATAGGAGCTCGACCCCTGATGTGGTTGATTGGCAGCTGGCCTTCAGAAGAAACAGAATTCAAGTCCTATCTCTGATCCATCCTGACTGTGGGACCCTGGCCAAGTCCCTTAACTTCTCCAAGTTCTGGGCAGCTCTCAAAGATCACAAGCCAGATTTTGGGCCTAGTCCCCATACTCCCCTTACCCCTGGGCATCATGGTCTGTGATTGCAAGTGTAAGTTCCATACAATTAGTGGGGAAATCATAAATATATCCAGTATTTCAAATACAAATGCAAAGAAGCACTCAGAAGGATGAAGGGGCTTTGTGAAGCACTGGCTGGCTAGACAGCAAATAACAGGCTGAATCAGGGGTTTATTCAGTCAATAGTGGGAAGCCATGGGAAGTTTTTTCATACTTCTAAAGAAAAATCAAAAAGGTAGGAAGTCCTAAGCCCAAATCCTCCATTAGTCACTTTCTAGTTCTGTGATCCTGAGTCAAGGACTTCATTTCTTTGAACCTCAGTTTTTCAATCTGTCCAATGGAATGCTCTCCCTCCTGATCTCCTTAACCTCCTTCATGTCCCAGCTATAAATCCTCTCAGAGACCTTTCTCTATCCCGCTTGTACTGGTGGCCTCCCTCAGCCTTTTTTCGATCCCCCTTAGTGCTGGTGCCCTTCCTCAGCTCTCTCTCAACCCCCCTTAGTGCTGATACCCTCCCTCAGCCCTTTCTCAATTACCCTTAGTGCTGGTGGCCTCCCTCAGACCTTTTTTGACCTCCTTTAGTGCTAGTGGCCTCCCTCAGACCTTTCTTGACCTCCTTTAGTGCTGGTGCCCTCCCTCTGCTGAATGTCTCCCACAGACGCTGTCCATATCTTCCCTCAGTGCTGTTGCTTCCTCCCCAACTAGAGTGTAAGTTCCTTGAGGACAGACACTCTTTTTTATCTTTCTTTGTATCCCCAGTGCACAGTGCCTGGCACACAGTAGCTGGTTAAAAATACTAGACTGAGGGTCAGGGTGAGGAGAAAATACATGAAGGCCTTTGCATGCCTTGAAGGCCCCGGAAACAGTGGTTATTGTCCTAGAATTAGCCGAGAGATGACTTCCTGAGCCCTTGGCAGCTGTTTCTCCCATATCAATGGGCACAGAGGGCCTAATGGAACATGACAAGGGGCCCGCTTATCCCCATCTTGTATCTAGCTGCACAGAGCACCCACTCCAATTCCACCCCACCCGTAAGTGCTCAGTTGTGAAGGATGCCCGCTGGTTGGCTGGCAGCAGCCATAGCTGGAGCCCTGGCCCTCCCTCCATGCCCCCCCACCCCGACTGTAAATCATGGGAGCTGAATGGGCTTTGTGGAGGGGCAGAGAGGATGGAGGAAGCTCCATATGAACGCCTCTGTCTGACCCGTTGTGTAAGTCATTAATTTTGGGGTTGGGCGCAATTAAGTCTCTGGAAGACTCTGGGGGCCAAGTTGGCCCTTCGGGGATTTCAGAGTGATTATTTAAGAGAAAAAAAATAAAGATGGCATCGAATCCTTGTTAGCCCCAGACATGTCTTCTAAATAAACAACTTCTGTAATACTGAGCTGAGGTCAATCACTCCTCAAAGGAGGAGGCAGGGAATTAATTAGACACTTGACCGGCCCAACAATAGCTGTTCTGCTGAGGTTAGAATGATAGAATCATAAATGTCAGCCTTGAAGGGAAATTAGAAACCATCCCGTCCAATCCTCTCCCTTTACAGTTGAGGAAATTGAAGCACAAGAAATTACTTGTTCAAAGTCACCCGACTGGTTTGTAGCAAAATCGGGCCTGGAAATCTTAGATCTTCCCTGTGGTACAGGATACTTATCACTGCCTCAATCGGGTCCCCACTGTCCCCCATCTTACAACAGAGGACTCGGCTGTCAAAATAAGGGGTGAGAGGAGATGAGCGTCTTCCAGTTGTTACTCCACAAAGGGCTCCTGTGAAAATAGCCAGTCCCCCGTACTCCAGCCTAAGCTCCCATGCAGCATGGGAGGGAATATCAGATGGACGACCAGAATCAAACATCAGCATTTTGTGAGATGGACCAAATGAATTGTTTCAAAAGTTTCATTAAAAACTTAGTTTTTTATCTCGTTTCTCAATATATCCTTCCTTTCTCTGTATCCAAGAGAGAGCCATCCAGTACAACAAAGAAATTTTAAAACAGTTCATCATAACCTACCAACACATTGAAGTCTGACATTATCTCTAGTGTTCTCCATCACCATCACTGAAAAGAATGAAGGGAGATACCTCCTCATAGTTCTTCTTTGGAAGTGTAGTTATAGCCATCTACTTTCACTTATATGGTTTTTTCACAACTGTAAAATAGGTATAATATTTGAATACTAGCTATTTTAGAGGATTCTTGTGTGAATTAAATAAAATACATTATAAGCTTCATATTCTTATGGATATAAGTATGCATTGTATAAATATATATATATATAATATATATACAGATAAAAATATATACATTTTAGAGGATTCTTGTGTGAATTAAATAAAAGTATATTATAAGTTTCATATCCCTATGGATATAAGTATGTGTGTATAAATATACATATATAAATAATATAAATATATAGAAAGACAGAAAGACAAAGAGACAGAGACAAAGATGGACAGAGAAACAGAGATAGGAGACAGAGGGGGAGGGAGGGAGGAAGGAGGGGAGAGAGAGAGAGAGAGAGAGGAAGGAAGGAAGGAAGGAAGGAAGGAAGGAAGGAAGGAAGGAAGGAAGGAAGGAAGGAAGGAAGGAAGGAAGGAAGGAAGGAAGGAAGGAAGGAAGGAAGGAAGGGAGAGAGGGAGGGAGGGAGGGAGGGAGGGAGGCAGGGAGGCAGGGAGGAAGACACAGAGATAGAGAGAAAGGAGGGCCAGAAAGACAGATACAGAGAGAGAGAGTAAGGGAGAGACAGAGAAAGAGACACAGATACAGACAAACAAAGAAAAAGGAAACTTTTTTATTCTAATCCTATGGAAAAAGAGAAAAATGCCACAATAACACATTGGCTGTCACAATCCAAAGATATTCTGACTTAAACAAAAATAGTCTCCTGAGCAATTTCAGAAGTTGGTTATGGTGAGAAGTCTACATGGAGACCTCCTAACATCAGAGAAATGATATTCTGGGTACCAGTCAGACTAGCACCAGTATTATATTCAATTCTGGGTACCATATTGCAGTAATGGTTCTGGTAACTGGACTTCATCTAGAGGAGGGAGGCTAGGTTTGTGAAGGACTAGAGAGCACCCTCTAGGAAATCTGTTGAAGATATTTAGACTGAAGAAGAAAAGAATGGGACAGGAGGGAGAAGGATATGATCACTTTTTAAAATATTTGAAAGTTTATCATTTGGAGAACATAAAGCTCTACATACCTTTGTTGTGAATGAAATTCAATAGAGACTGAGACTTGTTTTCTCCAATAAAGGTAATATTTTACCACTAGGAGCACTACCTGCTGTTAGAATGGCTTACCGCCATTTAGATAAGGACCACTAAATTACAATGCTGTTCCTTGTTTTAATAAGAATAGAACAAAAAAAACAGAAAAGATAGGTGAGGAAAATCTATAATAAGTTACAAACATGGCGGCATATGGAGTTGAGGACAACATAACTGGTTATATAGCTGAAGTGTGAGTAAATAATATAATCGGTTGGAAGTTGGGAATGACGGGAGAGCAACAACTTCCTCCTTCGCTCTGTGACTAAGGAACACTCATTGTTTGGGCCAAAGAAAGTGGACCAGACTTCTCTGGACAGCAAACCAGACATCCCTGAAGGGTAGTTCAGTGTGCAAAGACACCAGGCCGGACTCCCTAGTATCCACCCACATTCCCAAAAACCAGAAAATCTTCTTGAGGCAAGAATAGAACAGGGGTTGCAAGAGACCAGGGTTGTTAAACTTAATCCATTATAGACCAGATGAATCAAAGTTCAGAGACAAAGAACCATGACTTAAGCAATTACAGGACAAAATGAATTAATTGTAAATAGGATCAATAAAAATGACATAGAATCAACCAAATCTTCTCAGTCTTAGTATGTATATCTAACAAACAACAATAGAAAAATACTTTACCTCTCTGGGCCTTGGTTTTTATTTTTATCTGTAAAAGAATGGGGTTGATATCTTAGGTTCCTTCCAACTCTTACTGAGGCAGCAAGATGGCGCAGCAGATGGAACATCAAGTCAAGAAGACTTGAGTTAAAATATAACCTCTCCGGACAGCTAGGTGGAGTGGATAGAACACCAGCTCTGAAATCAGGACCTGAATTCAAATCTGGCCTCAATACTTCCCAGCTGTGTGACCCTAGGCAAGTGACTTGACTCCAATTGCCATAGCAAAAAAACAAAACAAAACAAAAAACAAAAAAACTAACCTCTCTCTAAAGTAAGTCATTTAACTTCTATTTGCCTCAGTTTCTTCATCTACAAAATGGGGACAACAATATCACCTGCCTTTAGGGTTATTTTAAAGAGCAAATGAAATAATAAAAGTAAAGTGCTTAACAGAGAGTCTGGCACATAGTAGGTGCTATTTGAATATGTATTATTATTATTCTATTTATCTGTTATTCTATTATTCTAAGTAATGCAGATTTGGGATTTACACTAAGAAAAGTGCTCCCTTACACATTAGAGCTGTCCAACAGTAGAAGAGGTAGCTTTGGGAAATAACGAGTTATTATTAGGCAGAGATATTGCCTGAAGTAATTACTCTCTGGGTGGTTTGCTAGAGGCTCCAGATTCCTTCTAGATTGAATGTTTACCACCTTATGAATTTAAGCAATTACTTTATCTCCTTAGGCCTCAGTTTCCTCATTTGTAAAATGAAGGGACTGGACTAGATGACCCCCAAGCCCTCCAGCTCTGTGATTCGCTCTGTTTTTGTGATATAAAATTATTGTCTTTGTAGAATTGAGATAACTCTAAGGAAAAGGTATGATTTTTCCGAGCTGGATGGGATGTAAATAAGCTCTAGTGTTTAAGAAACAGTCTTTGAGAGGGGAAGTGACCTGATGAAACCCACAAAGCCAAAGTCTGCGATAAACGTGAAAAACTTGCCTCTGCCTTGAATCCCAACAGCTCTGCCGTCATCCCCAAGGTTTTCACTGGCTTTTCTCATACTCTCTCAAGATAGTTACCAACTCATTGCTTTAAGCTTTCAATGCAAAGCATAATCCTTTGAGATTTTAAAAACATTAGTTTAAAACCATTCCGTGAGGTGTCCACCCCTTCCCATATTTCCAAACGTCTAAGAACAATGCAAAAGAAAATGTTTTTTTTCAGAAAAATCACTGCACAGTCATGTTTCTCCCTCATGCCTGTTAAATATAAATCTTACAAAGGGCCAGGCAATGGAGATCAATGTTGCATAACCTCATTTCCTCAGCTTGGGAAATTGGTTTGGGTTTTATACGTTCCCCTAAAGAATGTCAATGTGATTCTAATAAATAGCTCTAAATCCAAATGGACTTCAGCTCTGAGACCATGAGGAGCACATAAAAAATAGGGAAGGGTAGTCTCCAAGATTTCTTAATGGCAGCCAGAAAGAAGAAAAAAGCAAGCTGACTCTTTGGGGCCTAGACGGTTCCAAGCAAGAACTGAGAAACTCTACTGAAACAGTCTTGGAGAGGGGAAGGGACCTGATGAAATGCACAAAGCCAAAGTCTGAGACAAAAGTGGAAAACTTGCCTCTGCATTGGATCCCGACAGCTCTGCCGTAATCCCCCTGCTCATCCTTCATCTCCTATCATTTTCAGAATGAGGTAGAATGGATAAGATTTGGTAGTTGATTTAATGTAGGACTTGAGGGGAAAAGAAATAAAGTTCTGAACTTGGCTGATTTGGAGAATAGTAGCATTCCCCACAAGAAAAAAAAATAAAAATAAAAGGAGATTTGGAAGAGAAATACAATCAGAGTAAAGGAAAATGATTTCTATTTATGATATGTTAAATTTGAGGTGCTAGTGGGATGTTTTCCAGGCAAAGATGCTAGACTGTTATTCAGGAGAGATATTACGGTCAAATATAGAGAACTATGAGTCATCTGCATGCAGGTCAAAGAAAATATAAACGAAAACTCTGAGGATTCATCTCACATCCATCAAAGTGTCACAGATGATCAAAGACAGAATTCGTGTTGGACAGACTACGAGAAAGCAGGAATTTTGGTGTATCTTTGGGGAAAACAATTTGGAATTGTGGGAGTCACTACACTATGTATTCCTTTGGAGTTTAATCCCATTACTGAGCAGATATATGGAAGGACAAAGACAGCAGTTTAAATATTTCATGCATAAAAAAAAGTAGAAACAAAATGGATGCTTAATATTCCCACACAGACTCCTTTAATCAGGTTATACTAATAGGGCAACTATTCTTATTTAAGAATTTCTAATTCTTCTCTTTTCTTAACATTAGAAAGTAATTCTCGTTCTTTTTTAAATTGAAGCTTTTTATTTTCAAAACATATGCAAGGATCATTTTTCACCACTGACCCTTGCAAAACCAGTTCCCTCTCCTCTTCCCCCCCATCCCTTCCCTTAGATGGCAAGTAATCCAATATATGTTAAACATGGTAAAAAATATATGTAAGTGCAATATAGGCATATATATTTATACATTTATCTTGCTGCATAAGAATTAGATCAAAAAGAAAAAAATTGAGAAAGAAAATAAAATTCAAGCAAACAACAACAAAAGAAGTGAAAATACTGTGTTGTGATCCACATTCAGTCTCCACAGTCTCTTTCTGGGTGTAGATGGCTCTCTTCATCACAAGACCATTGGAACTGGCCTGAATCATCTCATTGTTGAAGAGCCACGTCCATCAGAATTGATCGTCGTATAGTCTTGTTGTTGAAGTATATAATGATCTCCTGATCCTGCTCATTTCCCTCAGCATCAGTTCATTTAAGTCTCTCCAGGCCTTTCTGAAATCATCCTGTTGGTTATTTCCTACAGAACAATAATATTCCATAACATTCATAGAACACAATTTATTCAGCCATTCTCCATCTGATGGGCATCCACTCAGTAGCAATTCTTATTCTTGAAAAGATTGAATACTTTTTCAAGCATGACTCTTCCTCATGCTTTAAATCCTCCCACTTCCAAGTATTACAGGGACTGAAATGGAGTGTACCCCATGAAGGATAGCTAGGGATGGCCTTGGTTCCCTCTGCCACTGGCAAAATGGCGGCAGCACGTGGAGGCTGAAGCCTGAGCCCAGATCTTGGGCTCTCGCCGTGTTTCTTTCCTCAGCACAGGTAACGGTTGGTCAAAAAGCATTTATTAAACACTTACTATATACCAGTCACTGTGCTAAGCAATGCTGAGATGGATGTTTCCAACTGTGGATTCAACTTGACTCATAAACTCTCCGTTCTTACCTTTGGCCTAAGACTAAAAAGGCAGAAGCTGAAGCAACAGACTTCGCCTCCCCGAAGTTGCCAGTCCCGGGACTCAGAAGCTGAGACAGTGTGGATGAATCACCCGTGATTTTCATCAGGATGTTTCCTGAGCTGCTGAAATAAATCCCGGCTGCACCCAGCAGCCAGTCATCCTTCATTCTTCCGCTTTGCCCTCTCCAACATTCTCCCCAGAGGGGGTGTTCGTGCTTCTGAATCCAATATCTCCTCCCTTCCCTCTCCCCAGTTTTAGCCTGAAAGTTTGTTTATCTTCCCCTATTTGAAAGTTTACTTCATTTTCTTAAGCTTGGAAATGTGTAAGAGCCATTGATTAATAAGTTACTCAACTGGCATGCTAGTGCTTGAATGTGGCATTGATTAGGCTGATTGGGAAGAGAGGAGTGGAGATAAATTTAAAACTGCCGAATTATTTCACAGGAAGATTTCTGGCTGGAGGCTTGGAGCTGAAAGGAAGAATCATTGATTCATTTTTACGGCTTCCCAGGGATAAGAGAATACATTCACTGGGGTCCCTCTGAGCAAATGAGTAAGCAACAGTTATCATTAGGAACTCCAACTGGCCAGGCTGGCATGGAAGCAGCTTCCACCATTAGGGGGAAATTTGTTTTGAAAAGATTTCTCCTGTAAAGAAAGAGAGAGGTCAGTGGGGTGGCTAGAAGCAGAATTAAACCCCAAGGAGGAAGGAGTATCCTGGTTGTTCAATTGACTCTGACCCTTTATGACAACATTCGGGGTTTTCTCGACAAAGATTCCGAGTGGTTTGCAATTTCCTTCTCTAGATCATTTTACAGAGGAGGAAATTGGGGTAAATAATGTTAAGTGACTTGCCCAGGGTCATACAAAAGTCTGAGGGCTTTCTGATTCCAAGCCTAGAACTCTACCTACTGAACTATACAAGTATCAAGTTCCTAGTCTTCTGTTCAGGCTAAAAACGTCCAGTTCTTCAAGGATCTTTGTACGGCATGACCTCCCTTACCCTCTCCTCCCACCCCGGCTATGCTGGTCAGCTTCCTCTGGGCACTTTCTAGTTTGTGAATATCTTTTCTTTTTCTTTTTTCTTTTCTGCTGAGGCAGTTGGGATTAAGTGACTTGCCCAAGGTCACATAGCCAGGAAGTGTGTTCATATCCGACACCTAGAAGAGAAAACAACATTTCAGGTACAAATGCAATATTCTGAGACATGAGACAGTAGAACCATCACCTCCATCTGAAGTTAAAGAACAGTTTAAAGTGTATGTGTGTGGGGGTGTTAATCTTTTATATGTCATAAAGCCCTTTGCTGGCATTTGGAAAATTCTGTGAACCCTTTCTCAAAATGATGTTTTTAAATGCATAAAATGAAATAAATAAGATTACAAAAGATACCAGTTCTATGGGTACATAGTTATCATCATACATTTTTAAAAACAAGTTCACAGACCTTGGGTTTAATTTCATGCACATTCCAATGAACCCCAGAAATAAATTTTATCATGAAACTGTGAATTTCTCTGTTTATTTTCATCCTTTTTGTTTCTCATTGCTGCTAGCTGTAAAAATGTCTTAGATAACCCCAGAAGGATAGTGCACAGCTTCAAGGGCAGGGGGGAAAGGAAGAAACAGGGGGCTGCCTTCTGTTCTGCAGTGGCTTGGGTGGAGAGATAAGCCTTGATTGCAAGTCATAGTGGCAGTGGAAACAGAAACAGGTGGGTGAATTTCCCAAGGCCAAGACTGAAAAAGAAGGAAGCAACTGATCCAAAGAAAACAATGGCATTGAGAGAAAGGGAGGGAGGGAAGGAGGGAGGAGGAGAGAAAGAGAGATAGACAGAGATAAAGACAGAGACAGAGAAACAGAGATGGAAACAGACACATTAAGAGATAGACAGAGGGAGGGAAGGGAAGGGAAAGGAAAGAAGAGAAGGAAGGAAGGAAGGAAGGGAGGAAGGAAGGGAGGAAGGAAGGGAGGAAGGAAGGGAAGGAAGGGAAGGAAGGAAGGAAGGAAGGAAGGAAGGAAGGAAGGAAGGAAGGAAGGAAGGAAGGAAGGAAGGAAGGAAGGAAGGAAGGAAGGAAGGAAGGAAGGAAGGAAGGAAGGAAGGAAGGAAAGAAGGGAAGAAAGGAAGAAAGGAAGGAAGGAAGAGAAGGAAGGAAAAGAAGGAAGGAAGAGAAGGAAGGAAGGAAGAAGAGAAGGAAGGAAGAGAAGGAAGATAGAGAAGGAAGGAAGAGAAGGAAGAGAAGGAAGGAAGAGAAGGAAGAAAGAGAAGGAAGGAAGAGAAGGAAGGAAGAGAAGGAAGGAAGAGAAGGAAGAGAAGGAAGAGAAGGAAGGAAGGAAGGAAGGAAGGAAGGAAGGAAGGAAGGAAGGAAGGAAGGAAGGAAGGAAGGAAGGAAGGAAGGAAGGAAGGAAGGAAGGAAGGAAGGAAGGAAGGAAGGAAGGAAGGAAAGGGAAGGGAAGGGAAGGGAAGGAAGGGAAGGAAGGAAGGAAGGAAGGGAAGGAAGGAAGGAAGGAAGGGAAGGAGGAAGGAAGGAAGGGAAGGAGGAAGGAAGGAAGGAAGGGAAGGAAGGAAGGAAGGAAAGAAGAAGAGAAGGAAGGAAAAGAAGGAAGGAAGGAAGAGAAGGAAGGAAGGAAGAAGAGAAGGAAGAAAGAGAAGGAAGGAAGGAAGGAGGGAAGGAAGAAGAGAAGGAAGGAAGGAAGGAGGGAAGGAAGAAGAGAAGGAAGGAAGGAAGGAGGGAAGGAAGAAGAGAAGGAAGGAAGGAAGGAAGGAAGGAGGGAAGGAAGAAGAGAAGGAAGGAAGGAAGAAGAGAAGGAAGGAAGGAAGAGAAGGAAGGAAGGAAGGAAGGAAGGAAGGAAGAGAAGGAAGGAAGGAAGGAAGAAAAGGAAGGAAGAGAAGGAAGGAAGAGAAGGAAGGAGGGAAGGAAGGAGGGAAGGAAGGAGGGAAGGAAGGAGGGAAGGAAGGGAGGGAAGGAAAGAGGGAAGGAAAGAGGGAAGGAAGGGAGGAAGAGAAGGAAGAGAGGGAAAAAGAAAGCATCAGAGTCAGAAGACCTAAATTTAAATCCTGGCTCTGCCCTCTTCTTATTTATTTGATACTGTACCAAAAAAAAAAAAATGAAATAGATACATAAAGACAAGCCACTTCATATCTGTAAGTCTCAGTTTATCTGTAAAATGATTGTGTTGGGACTAAATACCCTCTGAAGTCTATTCCAATCCTCAACATATAGATTTCTGATACTATATCTTCTTGAAGGTCCCCTCCCCAAATCCAATCTCTAGTATATTTCACAGTTATAAGGCCTTCTTAATCACCTTCCCAATTCCTTCTCTTTATCCAGTTCAATTCCTTTTTCACCCATTCTTTCTCCCAAAGAAGCTTCTCTAGTAGAAGCTAGAATTAGGAAAATGTACTTAGTTAAAAGAAGATCAAATATTTGTTGACAGATCATTTCTAAGCTTTTTTGTGTTTCTTGTCATGACTGGTTTTTTAAGTTTTTAAGTTCTTTTGTTTTTTTAACTTCATCTTCCTTTTTATAGTTTGATATAATATTCAGGTCACAAGTACACTTTGAATTTGTTGTGATTATTACTGTTGTTCAGTCATTTTCAGTGGTGCCCTACTTCCCATGATCTAATTTGGGATTTTTTGGGCAGAGACACTAGAGTATCTTGTCATTTCCTTCTCCAGCTCATTTTAGAGATGAAGAACTGAGACAAATAGGGTAAAGTGACCTTCCCACAGTCACACATCTAATAGATATCTAATTTTAATGCAAACACATGAGTCTTTCTGACTCCAGACCCAGCACTCTATCCCCTGCACCACCTAGCTGCTCCATAGCAATATGGTATAATATGTTGGCCAAAAGATCATTATGCCCGGCCACAGTGAGATTATACGATGATCAATTCTGATGGACGGAGCTTTCTTCCACAATGAGATAATTCAAACCAGTTCCAATTGTTTAGTGATGAAGAGAGTCATCTCCACCCAGAGAGAGACTGTGGGGACTGAGTGTGGATCACAACGTAGCATTTTCACTCTTTCTGTTGTTGTTCGCTTGCATTTTATTTTGCTTCTTTTTTTTTTTCTTGTGTGGCAAGATAACTGTATAAATATGTATGTATATATTGGATTTAACATATATTTCTACCATGTATTGGTATTGTGTTGGACTACTTGCCATCTAGGAGAGGGCATGGGAGAAGGGAAGGGAAATTAGAACTCAGGATTTTGCAAGGGCTAATGGTGAAGAATTATCTACTGCTCTGAAAAATAAAAAGCTTTAATAAAAAAATATGTTGGCCAAAACCCACTTTTTCCAGAGTATTTTCCAAGTTTTCCAGCAATTCTTGTCATTAAAAAGTTGGGTTTGTTTTTTAGGTCATTCATGTTTTCAAGTTTACTGAGCATTGGAATATTGAGTTCAATAACTTCTGATTTTTCCCTGTCTCATGCATCTCAATGATCTACTTTTCTATTTGTAAATCAGTATTGAATAGTTTTAATGATTGCTGCTTCATAATATAGTTTGAGGTCTAGACTCCCAGTTCCTTCTTTGTTTTTATTTTTAACATTCTTTTCCTCAAGAATACTGAGAGCAATTTATTAACAAGTAGACTTAAGGAAGAGTGAAGTTGGCCATTTCAGCAGAAAGTGGCTGCTCTGTCCTTGGAGATCATCAAGCAAAGGATGGACAGTCACTTGTCAAGGATGATGTAGGAGGTTTGCTTCTTCACATACCAGGTGGCCTTTAGATACAATTCATTCTTTACTCCTCAATCTATCCATCAGTAGAGTCGTCAATTGGTTGGTCAGTCAACTATAATTTATTAGGCGTCTACTATTTGCCAAGACACCGTGTTTAACATGGGGAACACAAATGTAAACAAAAAGAAATGAGAGTCCCTGACTTCCAGAAGTTTATTTTCTACTAGGGAAAGATACTATTTAAAAGAGCTAAAAAACAAAGGGGAAAAGAAGATAGATAGGCAATGGCTTGGGAGAAGTGACACTGGTGTTATCCAGGATGTTTCATTTTCTCTCACCCCACATATATCTGTCGTCAAATCTTTTCATTTCTGCCTCCACCAAGATTCTTATATCCATTCTCATTTCCCTACCTATCCTAGTTCTGGCCAGCCTCCCCTTTTGCAGTGATCACTTAACTGGACATCCTACGTACCTCAAACTCACCCCACTTCCATCTATGTAACTCCTTCACTCAAGTAAATTCCAGCATCTTCCCCATCGTTTCCAAGATTAAAACGCAGGAGAGCTGACTGGTTAATTTTCAGGGTGAGCATTTGCACTTAGAAAAAATGTCAAATTCTTCAAATCACTGCTTGATTTATTGTTTTGTTGATTGTCCTGACTTTAGATAATGATGGGGGAAATGCTAATAATGAAGATTTAACTTTTTAAAATCTTCTTTATTTATTTTTTCTAAAAGCTTTTATTTTCAAAACATATGCATGGATAATTTTTCAATATTGACCCTTGCAAACCCTCATGTTCCAAATTTCCCTTCTTTCCCCCACCTTCTCCCCTAAATGGCAAGTAATCTGATATGTGTTAAACATGTTGAAATATATGTTAAATCCAACATATGTGTACATATGTATACAGTTATCTTGCTGAATAACAAAAAAATCAGATCAAAAAGGAAAAAAATGAGAAAAAATAAAATGCAAACAAACAACAGCAAAAAGAGTGAAAGTACTATTAAACATGTTGCAATATATGCTAAATCCAACATATTTACATACATATTTATACAGTTATCTTGCTGAATAACAAAAAAATCAGATCAAAAAGGAAAAAAATGAGAAAAAATAAAATGCAAACAAACAACAGCAAAAAGAGTGAAAGTACTATTAAACATGTTGCAATATATGCTAAATCCAACATATGTGTACATATTTATACAGTTATCTTGCTGAATAACAAAAAAATCAGATCAAAAAGGAAAAAAATTAGAAAAAATAAAATGCAAACAAACAACAACAGCAAAAAGAGTGAAAGTGCTATGTTGTGATCCACTCAAAGTTCCCCCAGTCCTCTTCCTGGATGGCTGTTTTCATCACAAGATCATTGGAACGGGTTTGAATTATCTCATTGTTGAAGAGAGCCAAGCCCATCAAAATTGACCATCATATAATCTTGTTGTTGCCATTTACAACAATCTCCTGGTCCTGCTCATTTCACTCAGCATCAGTTCATGTAAGACTCTCAAGCCTCTCTGAAATCATCCTGCTGGTCGTTTCTTACAGAACAATATTCCAACAATATTCCATAACATTCATATGCCATAACTCAGGGGTTCTGAAACTACAGCCCATGGACCAGACACGGCCCACTGAGGATGTTTATGTGACCTGCCGGGTTATGGGAAATGGACTGAGGGGTGGATACAGAGTGTGAGTTTTTGTTTTTACTATAGTCTGGCCCTCCAACAGTCTGAGGGACAGTGAACTGGCCCCCTACTTAAAAAATTTGAGGACCACTGGGCTAGGCTTTGCTAGGCCAGGCTTTGCTAGGCCAAGCTTTGCTAGGCCAGGCTTTGCTAGGCCAGGCTTTGCTAGGCCGGGCTTGACAAGCCTTTCTTCAGCTAGGCCAGGGGTTCTCAAACTATGGCCCACAGGCCAGATGTGACCCGCTAAGGGATGTTTATGCAGCATTTCACTACAAAGCCTTTTCTGGTCCTTCAATTTCTGATTCCCTCCTTCCCTAATGACATTATTTTAAACTCCATTTTGTACATTTTTATATGTTCTGATGCTTGTCCTGAATATAATTATATATGTGAACATTGTCTCTCTTTTATTTTAATCTTAGCTTAATGAATACCTTAAAAATCAGTGGCAGAGCCCAGGTTCCTGAAGTTGATCCCTTTCCTTCCTACAAGAGGGAGAAACCTAACCCACTTTTTGTACATGATGAGGAAGCTTGTTTTTTGTGGTATGGCATTTTCCAATAGAACTCTAAAGAAAATCTCTGTCCTTCATTATGAATAATTTGTAACTTGTTTGAAGCTCTTACGAACAGTACAGGCTCTAACGTGGCTCAGATTTCTTGTCTTTTGTCCTAAATTCATCAGTTAGCAGTATTCTGGCACCAGGGACCTAGGAGACCTCAAATGACCGAATGCTAAATGGAACAAAATAGAACTGGGAGAGACAAAAGAAGCCATCTTGTCTGCTTCTCTTGTCTTACAGATGGGGAAAACTGAGACCCAGAGAGAACAAGTAACTCAAAGTCATGTAGGTAGGAAATGCAGAATCTAGGCTCAAACCAAGTCCTCTGCTGTGAATCCCCAAGTTTGGGCTCCATTTGGGTTGGGATGAAGGGACCTCATGGTATCTAGGACTGGAAGGAACCCTGGAGATTAACTAATTCAAACCCCTGACTTGGGATAAGAAAACCGAGATTCCAAGAAGACAGGTATCTGGTTAGATCAGTGGAGTAGGAAGCGGCCCTGTCATGAATGGACCCATGATTTCATTGTTATGGGGGAACTCCTGTTGAACAAACTCCCTTCACCGATGCAGGCTGGCACTCACTGTAAAACTCACACTTAGAGGGCTGCCCCAGCCCCTGAGAGACAAACTTGCCCAGAACCACAGCCAGTGTGACATCAGAGTCTCCCTAACTTACTGTCACCCCCCAGCTTGCTCTTCTGTCAGATATGAATTGGCTTGGATTTAAGGTGAAAATTAGTTAGGCTCTTTCTTCTGTAGTTTTCCAAAAGCCCTCATCTAAAAATATCACATATTCTCATCACTTTTATATAGAAATGACTTTACTAGAGGGAAAAATAAAATGACTTCTGGGATGATCATATTGACGTCCTTTTATCAAATGAACAGTTGCCAAGAGCCAAGTCCAGGAATGGTATCACCTGAAGAAATCTTCGTGATCATGGAATGTATGTCCCCATTTTCCAGAGGAGGAAACTGAGACTCAACAGCTGGACCATTCACTCAGATCTTCAAACATTAAGCCCTTTGCTAGTCTCACTTCGCCGATAATTTCTTCAAGCACGAGGGTGCCTTTTAGCAGAAACAAGTCAGCAGCTCCCTACACAGCAACTCTGTATTTGTGCTAAATAATTTGTAGGAGACATCTATTGCTTTTCTCAATAGTATTTTATTTTTCCAAATACAAGTACAGATCATTTTCAACATTCATTTTTGTAAAATTTTGTGTTACATTTTTTTTTCTCTTTTGCCTCTCCCCAAGACAGCAAGTCATCTGATATATATGTACAATCTAGTGATAAAAAATGGCATGGTCAGTGAGCATATCAAAGGATCCTTTTTAATAACTCATGCCATCTGGGGGTTCGAGGGCCACCAATTGGACATCATCACCTTCAGCATGCTTCTTCTATGAGTGAAGACTATCTCTACACTACAAGGTTGGACTAGTCGATGAAAAGGTCAACCAACTGATGCTTTTGTCTAAATAACAAAGCACATAAATAACAAATGGGGGTCGATCCATTATTTATTTATTCATTCATTTACTTTGGCAATTGATGTGGTAGATAGAGTACTTGGAAAACCTGTGTTCAAATCCAAACTCCTTGTGTGATCTTGGGCAAGTCGTGTATCCCTGTTTTCCCAACTATAAAATGGGGGTAATAATAACACCTACCTCCAGGGTTATTGTGCAGAGCAAATGAAATATTTGAAAGCTGGAGAAGGATCAGGAAAGATTTTAGGAAGTCCAAAAACTCATCTTTGGAAAGACGGGGGAGAGGGAGAAAGAGATAGCTTGCATATATCTGGGTGGGAGCAGATTTTCTCAGAAATCCCTTTTTCATTCCAATTGGAGAATGGTTGGACTTTGGTAGCAAGATTTGGAGCTTGTTAAGCAAAGAGTGGATTCCTCTTACTTTCCTTTAAGTGAACTTTTAGGCAACCAGATAGTATAAAGGATAAAGTGCCTTGCTTGGAGTCAGGAAGCTAGTCTTTTTGAGTTCACATCTGTTTTCATACATTTACTGACTGTGTGACCCTAAACAAATCAATTAACCCAATTTGCCTCAGTTTCTTCAACTGTAAAATAAGATAGAGAAGGAAAGGGAAAATCATTCTAGTATCTTTGCCAAAAAACCACCAAATGGAATCACAAAGTTGGATGCTATTAAACAATTTCCCATTTAAAACAAACCTAAATATTTTTTAGCTATTTACAGTAGTTTCAATTTCCCCTTCAATTTTCTTACATTTAAAAATAATAATAATGGATTTTCCTCAGGCCAGCATTGAAGCCTGTCAGAATGTTTCTGCAAGGCAATAGAGATCTGAATAATAGATTTTGGATTAAAACTGGGTCATTCCATGTGCATAATGCGTGAAAGGTAAGCCATTTATTTTTAAAAGACAGAGCTAAAAAAAGTAATCTTTAATTAGGGGAAATACAGTTGCCTCCATCTTCTTTGTGAAAATAAATGTTTCCTCGGAAGCCTTGAGGAACTGATACAAAGAGAAGCAAGCAGAGGCAGGAGAAAAATACACACACAAAGTACAACGTCTATTTGATCATCACTTCTTGGGGAAAGCAATTATTTACTGTGGTCAATCAGAGTTCGAGGTATCGTTTTTATTTGCTCCATTCTTCCAATGTAGAATCCATATGGGATACAGTGGGAGACATAATTTCTATGTTTATTGAGTTCACAGAAAGGCTTTTCTTCCTCACTCATTGGGATTCAATGGTGGCAGGGGTGGCTGGGGGAGCAGTGGTAGATTTTGAGTCAAAAGATTTGGGGATTAATTCCCAGCTGTGTCTAAATGTATAACTTGGGAACTTTGCGCTAGTCCCATAACCACTTTGGGCCTCAGTTTCCCTATGTGAAATGAAGGCATGAACTAGGCGGCTTCTAAAGACCCTTACGTCTCTAAATTTATAGTCCTATGATCTTAAAAATGACTGCATTGTAAAAAGAAAAAAGCAACAATAAAACTAGGAAAAAAAAAAACATGAAGACTAAATCCAAGGGGGAAAAAAGAAAGAGATATTTCAAGCTATGACCATTTCTCCAGTTGCTATGGCAATCATCACAGAAAGGCTGATCTTTTTGGTTTGGGTCTTTCTAATATTCACTAGTCACTCCTGGGAACTTTTGGCATGAAGCCTGGAGAAAGGTATGAGGAAGGGGGAAAGGGGATGGGGGCAGTGAAACCATTCCTCCCTAGCCAGTGCATTGAGTGCAGAGCTTTGCTTTTCACCTGCCATCAGCTGAGCTTAGGCTTTAGAAGAAATTGTAGCAATTATAAGCAAGGAAAACTATCACTTTTCCAGTTGAGAAATTAGATTTCTTTTCATTAATGATAACTTTTGTTGAGGAATGGAAACCCATGCAGTCTTTTGCCACCCCCTCCAGGTTCTCATAGGATTTACCTGGTCTGCAGTCAGCATTTATGCCCTTCCCTATCTGTCAGGATATAATGAGGTCCCTTAAAGCCTATACTACTGGGGACTGAGCATTCTTTCTTATTCTGAGCAAAAGGAGAGAAGGAAGAAAGGAAGAAAGAAAGGAGGGAGGGAGGAATGAAGGGGGAGAGGAGAGAGGAAAGGAAGGAAAAAAGAAAGAGAGAAGGAGAGAGGGAAGGAAGAAAAAAAGAAAGAAGGGGAAAAAAGGAGGGAGAGAGGAAGAAAGAAAAGGAGGCAGGGAGGGAGGGAGAGAGGGAGGAAAGGAAAGGAAGGAGGGAGGAATGAAGGGGGAGAGGAGAGAGGAAAGGAAGGAAAAAAGAAAGAGAGAAGGAGAGAGGGAAGGAAGAAAAAAGAAAGAAGGGAAAAAAAGGAGGGAGAGAGGAAGAAAGAAAAGGAGGCAAGGAGGGAGGGAGAGAGGGAGGAAAGGAAAGGAGGGAAGGAGGAAGGGAGGGAAGGAGTAAAAGTTTATCTTCTGGCTTTGCTATTTATTACTTGTATAACTGGCCACACCACTTGACCTCTCCAGGCCTCAGATTTTTTTTATGTGTAAAATGAAGAGATTGGATTCAATAATCCAATTATTGCAGCCCCTCCCCTCCAGGCTCTAAATCTATGTTTCAGTGATCCCAATTGTGATACTTATCCCCTTGGCCATAAGGTTTACTTCAAGGTCTGTGTTAGTCACATTATTTGGTTTTGGGGTTGAGTCTTTTAATGGGCCCAACTTAATGTAAATTCCCTACTACAATGCAATGTGAATCATGAGGAGCTCATGTGTCTTGTGAAGATGGGTAACATTTAGTTATATCATTACTAGTCTATATTCCAAAGAGATCAAAGAAAGACAAAAAGGATCCATATGTACCAAAAATATGTCGTTTTTTGCAGGAACAAAGAACCATAAACTAAGAGGATAACCATCAACTAGGGAATGATAGAACAAAATACAGAATATAAGTGTAATGAAATAAATATTATAGCTCTGTAAAAAAAAATTTGATGAAAGGGACAATTTCTGAGAAACCTGGAAGGATTTGTTTAAAATGATTTAGAGCAACATGAGAAGAACCAGCAAATAATTTATGTGATAACACTAGAGAAAACAGCTTTGAAAGACTGAATAATAATTAATATTGTTTTTGGTGCCAGATTTAGTACAGATATCTGTCAATGACGAAGCATCCCATGAATGGATCCAAGATGCAAAATAAAGCGTACATTTCCAGAGAGTCAACAGGGGAATTTGTTTTGCTTCATTATATGTACTTACTACAGGGGCCTTGTTCTTTTTCTAGTGCAGAGGTGGAGAGCCAGCAGGCATATACACGATTGGTGAATCATTGCTAAGGCCGCCACGGGGGATGATGAGCTGAAAGCTAGGTACAACAACCTTCCACTGTTTGAGTCCTATGAATTGATAATTTTGTATGGCCCACGAATGTTATAAATATCCAAATGGCAGATTTGGCAGAAAAAAAGGTTCTCCACCCCTGTAATCTAATGGGAGTAAAGATGAAAAGGCAAAGGGGAATTGGGAAAGTTTAGAAAAAAGCAAAGAGGGAAAAGAGAACTATTGGCCCTGTTGGTTTGTTTCTTTTAATGGAAAGAAAAGAATAGAAAGTAGACCAGAAAGTCAGACAAGTAAGATGGCTTTGAAGGATATAAAATGATCTTAATATACTTTTTTTGAGATTAGATTTCTCTATTTAGTTGTTGGGTTTTTCATTTTGTTTAATTTTAAAGCATAAATATTTGTTTGATTGATTATTTATTTTACATTCCATATTCTAAGTCTTCTTAGGTTGCCCCGGTTATCATCATTTACAGGCTCAAATTTGAATAGTGATCAACTAACTAGAAGTAGATGGTTGTTTTTTTGTTTTTGTTTTTGTTTTTGTTTTTTGTGGGGAGGTGAGTGTTGGACTTACTACTATTTTTTTCCAATTACATGTAAAGCCATTTTCAACATTCATTTTTTATAAGATTTGGTAAAATTTATAAGATTTTTGGCGAAGGACCCTTCCCCAACCCAGCAAGCAATCTAATATGGGCTATACATACACAATCATATTAAACCTATTTCCATATTAGTCATATTATGAAAGAAGAATCAGAACAAAAGGGAAAAACCACAAGAAAGAAAAAAAAAACAACAACAAAAAAGTAAAAATAGCATACTTTGATCTGCATTTAGTCTCCATAGTCCTGTCTTTGGATGTGGATGGCATTTTCCATCAAGTCTTTTGGAATTGTCTTGGTTCATTGTATTGCTGAGAAGAGCAGATTCTACCATAGTTGATCGTTGCACAATGTTGCTGTTACCATGTACAATGTTTCCTTGGTTCTTCTCACTTCACTCAGCTTCAGTTCATATAAGTCTTTTCAGGTTTTTCTGCAATCCACCTGCTCATCACGTCTTATAGAACAATAATATCCCATTACAATCATATGTCACAACTTGTTCAACTGATGGATGTCTCCACAATTTCCAATTCTTTGCCACCATGAGAAGGGCTACTACAAACATTTTTGTTCATGTGGGTCCTTACCCCCCCTTTTTAAATAATCTCTTTGAGATAATAGTGGTTAGTAGTATTGGAAGTATTAACCTGTTCTATTTGTATGACCTGGATCAGTTTGCCCCTCCCTAAGCACCCTGGTGCTCCCTACTCCCACTAACTCACAATACTCATGTCAGATTTAGTGCAGATATCCAGTAAGATTTACTCTTTCTCCAACTCAGAACTCCAGAATTCAATCCACCGAACTCAGCCTTCCTAATACCAGAGACCAAAGCTACTTAATAACATGCCCAGTCCATTTAATACAAAAGCAAGCTATATGGAATAGAGAGCTACAATTTTATTTATAACTTTTTCTTTTGTACTCTGCACATGTAAATATCCATTCTGTTTTATATGTTTGGTTCAGAATAAAAATAAAAATTAATTTAAAATGGAAATTTCCTTATACAGAAAAACATTGTGCATCCTTCTGTCATCTGGACATTTACTTCTCTCTAAGAATCTTGGCAATAATTCCGAGATTCCGCTAGTAGGCTAATGAGAGCATTGACAAGAAGAAAATACCCCAATATACCCTAGCATTTCTAGTAGCGTTCTTCATAATAGCAAAGAAATAGATGTCCAGTTGAAGAATGTATAGGATGTGAATGTATTACTGTGCTGTAAGAAGTTATAAATAACATTGTGGGGAAAGTTCTATAAACTGATGCAAAATGAAATGAGGAGAAACAAAAAACAATATATTCAATGAGAATGACAATGTAAATGTATAGAAGAGATCACAAAATCATCAAAGCTAAATATTGCAAAATTATAAATAGTAACCTTGGCTCCAAAGGAGTGGTAAGAGATCCTTTAAAATCTCTCATACTTGGCAGAAGTGTAGAGTAAGAAGGAAAGGAGCATTCATGGTGTGGAACATTCATATTGTTTTTCAGTTGTTTCAGACCTGTCTGGTTCTCTATAACCTCATTTGGGGTTCCTGGCAGAGATATTGGAGGGCTTTGTCATTTCCTTCTCCATCTCATTTTACATTTGAGGAAAGCAAGGCAAACAGGATTAAGTGACTTGCCCAGGGTCACACATCTAGCAAATATCTGATGCCAAATTTAACTCAGGAAAATGAGTCTTCCTGACTCCACATCCTGTATTTTAGTCATTGTGTGATCTAGTTGCCTAATGTGAGATATAAGGTCATTATCTTTTAAAATTCTGCATCAGTTCATGAAAATCAACCCATATTTTTTGATAATTTTTCATATTTATCTCTCTTTTTTTGGCCCAATGATCTCTTCAGAGTGGAAAATTAATATGAAATTCTATCTACTAACTCTTCTGTGATATATAGTGCAAAGGAATCCCTGAGGTTACTGGGTTAAGTGACTTTCCCAAGATCTTACAGTAAGTAGCTTGGGAGAAAGGGCTTAAAGTCAGGCTCTCATGGCTCTGCAAACCTTTTATAGCCACTATTCCTAGCTATCTCTTATTCTTTATGGAACAATAATATTTCATAGAACTCTAAGATCACAATTTTCTCAGCCATTTAAACTTATTTAAATTTAAATTATTTAAAACTATTATATATAACATTACTTGACTATTTTAGAACAAATGCCTTCTTTTTTCAAAGAATAACATCCTTAACATATAATTCTAATTAGTTGAACTCCTGCTTTGTAAATCTTTTCTGACGTATGATTCTCAAAAAGATTCCATGAATTCATATATCTATCAGCACCTATTTCTCCACAGTCCTGCCAACATGGAAGTTTAACATCTGTAGCTAAATGTGGCATTTAATGGATTAAAGATGTTATTTCAAGGTTGTTTACATTCATTTTTCTCTGATAATTCAATGCATTTCTAACTCCACAATATCTTCCAGATCAGTCCCTTCTTCTCTACTCACAAGACTAACATCCTAGCTTAGGCCTTCAATATGTCTCACTGGACTATTGAAAGAGCTTCTTAATTGGTCTTCTTGACCTTCTTCAATACATCTATCATGTAGGTGCCTCCGTTCGATTATGTCACTCCTTTGCTCAATGAATTCCAATAGCTCCCTGTTAACTCTAGGATCAAATAAAATGCTTCTGCTTTGGTTTTAAAGCCCTTCACAAACATTCATTTTAGTTTTTCTTACTTTTAATCATCAAAAAAATTGTGTATGTGTTGAAATTTTTAATGGGCGATGCCTTAGAGTATTAGTGCCATCAAATAAAACTGAATATCTGAATTATACTTTATTAATCAAGCCTGTTAAAACATGCAAAATATGTAATTTTGAATAAATATTTTTAAAAAATTAAAACTCTTCATAGTCTTCCTTCATCCTCTTTTTCCAGGTGGTTCATGCATAGGAATATGGTAATGGGAACCGAGGATATTAAGAAACTGGGAGGCCAAGGTCTTTAAGAGAAAAGTCAATATGATAAAAACCCCTCCATTTTTTAAAAAATCAAAACCATTGATGATGTAATTTCTCATATCTGCTGAATAAGATTTTCTTTCTCTTCCCAACTGCCAATATATACAACAACCCATTACTGTCTCGTTTTTATGATTTTCTGCATATAAATCATGAATCCAGGGGAAATTTGTTGTGATGTGTGTTGCAAATTGTGGTTCTAGTCCAATTTTTTTCACCATGCTACTATTCAATCTTTCCTAACAGTTTTTATTGAATAATGAATTTCTTCCCAAGTACTATGTACCTTGGATTTGTCAAGCACTAGTCTATTTTATTTTTGGCTTTTATCCTAAATTATATAATCTGTTCCACCAATCTAATTTTCTATTTTATATGTAGGTCCATGTGGTCTTGAGAATTACTGTTTTATAACACAATTTGAGATCTCATAGTGCCAGATCTCCTTTTTAAAATTTCCTTTTTTATTTTAACCATTTGTTCATACATATAAATTTTGTAATTACTTTATATAATTTTATGAAACCTCCCATTATTATTTTAAATAACATCAAATTGACTCTATAAATTAATTGGGATAATGTTTCTATCTTATTTTACTGACTCGACCCAGCCATGCACATTGAGTCTTTCTCTGAGTTTTCTCCTGGTCTCTCTTATCTTGTCCCTCTATCACTATTTAACTTAGTGATGTCTTCAACTCTTATGGATTCAATTATCATCTTTATGCTAATGTTTCTCAAATTTACTTATTCAGCCCTAATCTCTCTGCTGACCTCCAGATTCTCATCTCCAAATACCTATTAGATATCTCAAATTGGATGTTGTGTAGACATACTAAATTCAACATAGGCAAAAATGCTCATTATCTTTCCTTCCTACACTCTCCTTCTTTCCAAATTTTCCTCTTACTGTCATCATTATCCTCCCAGTCACCCAGGCTTGATATTTAGAAATCAGTCTCAACTCTTTACTCTCTCTCATCCTAATATCTAATGTTTCCAAGATCTGAACATTTAAAAAAATTAACATTTTATCATTTTTCCCAATTACATGTTTAAAAAAAGTTTTTAACATTCACTTTTTGAAGCTGTAATTTCTTAATTTTCTTCCTCTCTCGCTCCTTCTCCTCTTTCCTCCTTATGATGACAAACAATTTAATGTAGATTATACATATGCAATCATACAAAACATATTTACATATTAGTAATGTTGTGAAAGAAAACAGATCCAAGAAAGGAATAAAGCAAAAAAATAAAGTAAAAAATTCTGCTTTGATCTTCATTTAAATTCAATCAGTTCTTTCTTTGGTGGTAGCATTTTTAAACATAGGTTCTTTGGAATTGTCTGGAATCATTACACTGCTGAGAATGGCTAGATCATTCAAAGTTGATCCTAATATAATGTTGCTCTTACTCTGTACAATGTTCTCCTGGTTCTGCTCACTTCACTCTGCATCAATTCATGTAAGTCTTCCCAGGTTTTTCTGAAATTATCCTGCTCACCATTTCTTATGGCATAATAATATTCCATTCATATATCATATTATAATCATATATCACAATTGCCTCCAGTTTCTCCCACTCTAGTCCATCATCCTGCATTTTAGAGACCAAAATGATCTTCCTAAAGCACAGATCTGACCATATCACACACCCAACCTCCCCCTTCCTTCCCTCCCTCCCACCACATTCAATCAACCCCAATACCTCTCTGTCATTTCAAAGATCAAATATAAAATTCTTTGTCTGGACTTCAAAGCCCTTCATAACCTGACTTCCTCTCACTCCGTGATTTTCCAGTCTCCTTAGTCCACACTTCCCTCTATATACTCTGCAGTTCAGTGACACTGGCCTTCTCATTGTACCACACACAAAACAGGTTATCTCCTAACTCCAGGTTATTTCCCCCTTACCTGGAATGTTCTCCTTCCTCATCTCACCATGGGAGATTTCAAGAGGAAATGGAGGTTTTTTGCCTAGATTTTTAAAAAGCCTCAGAGATAACATGATACCATCTTCACTTCTTGGAAAGTTTGTCAGATGAAAGAAGAATTTTATTTGTTTTGTTTTCCCTTAGAGAGCAGAATTAGATAAAAGTTAGAAATGTCAGATATCATTACTCTGAAATAATGAAAGATTTCCTCTCAAAAAGAACCTATCCAATAATGGAATGAGTCACTTTAATAAGTAAGGAATTTGCCATCACTGAAGTCTTTAAATTTCAGATTGCAAATAACTTGAAAGATATTTCATGGATAATTGGAGAAATATTCATTGTTCATGGATGTGTTGAGCCAATGATAATAAAAATATCAATACCATCTAAATTAATTTATTTATTCAGTGTTGTACCAGACACCCAAAAGAATAGTTTATAGACCTAAAACTAATAATGAAATTCATGTGGAAAGATAAAAAAATCAAGAATCTCAAACATAAGTGAAAAGAAAAGGGTTCTACCAGTGATCTCAAAGAGTATCACAAAGGATTTAGTACTGTTAAGTGAGAGAAACAGACAAATAAAGACAGAAAGAGACATACAAAGAGAAAGATGTGTATTAGTGGGACAGTTAAGTACATGACATACAGCATCTAACAAACACAGTAGTATGGTTTTTGATAAACACAAAGATCTCAGTTACTAGAAGAATATCTCAAAATTTGACCAAACTGTACATAAATCAATCAGAAATTAGATTTAAAGCAATGCCTCACAGTATAGAAGATAAGTTCCAAATGATTACCCAACCTAGATATTTGTTTGAGCATAAAATACTAAATAAATAAAAATAAAATAAAAAACAAGAGGTCTTTTTATAAATACCCAGCAACTGGAGGACTAAGGGTGTCCTTCTACTGGGGGATGGATAAACAGATACGCTACATGAATATAATGGAATATTATTGTGCCATAAAAAAATTATGAAATGAACAATGTCAAAGGAAATTTGAAAGATTTCTATGGACTGATACAGAACAGAAATAGAAAAATCATTTAGATCTTAATTACATTATAGAGAAAAGCAACTTTGAAAAACTGGAGCTCTGATGAATGCAATGATTAGCCATACCTCTAAAAGAATGAAGATGAAATATGTCACTCACTTAGGGACAGAGAAGTGATGAACTTTAAATGCAGAAAGAGATATAATCACTAATCAGAATCACTAATCAGAAAATTTATTTTGCTGGACCCTGAAACTATGTATTGATGACTTCATTTTGAGGATTTTTTTTTAAATCAGTGAGGAAGGGAACAGTGGAAAGGACAGGTTAATTTTTAAATGCTTGTGAATTGAAAATGAAATAGAAAAAATTAGTTATTTTGAAAAACAAAAAAAGCAGGGATTTTATAGAGAGAATTCCTATTCATGTGGAGGGTACACTAGATAGCTTCTGAGGTTCCTTTCATTCTCACATCCTCTGATCTTCTGAATGACCACTGGCAGTGCTAGTAGGAGCCACCAGGTAAACTGAGGGGGACCTCGCTATCATCCAGAATCAGCAGTGTTTCAGTGACTACTATAAGGTGCCTGTTGGTGGGTCTAGTAACCTGACCTCCAGTTCAGGTAGTGAAGAATGCAGCTGAGCCAGGTCTCTGGGAGATGAAAGAGGTGAGAGGCTCACATCTGCAGCCATTTTCTGCAAAACACTCCAGGCAGGGACTTCATTTGCTATTCTGTAAAGCCCTCCAGGATCTGGCCCAGGGAAGACAGGTCTAATGCTCCATTTCACATTTAGAGTGAAGGTCTTTTTCAGTTCTCTGCTAATCTGTATGGGAGCAGGGAGATCTACAGACAAATCCTGAGGCAGTGATTTTAAACGGCACCGGTGGCAACTGATGTGATTTGACTTTAGCTTAGCCTGTCAACTTAACCTGTCTGAGAGCATCTTCTGGGCTCCCTTCCTCCTTTTATCTAGCAGAAGTGATACACCTTTAAACAGTGAATATACTCTACCCTGGAAAGGCAGCACGATACAGGCCGCAGATAGAGAGCACTTCACTGGGAGTCAGAAACATGTCAGTACAATTCCTCACAAAAACCTACCAGCTGGGTGGGCAAGACTGTGGCCCATTCTGAACTTCAGTTTCATCATCTATAAAATGGGATGGGAGGAGGGAGTAGGGGAAAGGAGGGGAAAAGTTGGAACAGAAGGTTGGAACAGCAAGGGTCAATGTTGAAAAATTACCCATGCATATATATTCTAAATAAAAAGCTATTATAAATAAAATAAAATAAAATGGAGTGGTGAGGCTCAAAGAAGTTAAGGCATATTAAATACTCTGCAGATATGAAAGTTCTATGGAAATGTCCATTATTACTTGAAAGTTAAAGTCTAACTTCTTATTGCCTCATTTTGGAAGCTCATTCTATGCTTAGTCCTGAAATTCAATTCAACAGATATTTATTTATTAACTACCTGAAGATCACAGTTAAATAACGATTAGCAGGATGTGTGGCCTTAGCCCACAGATAGCCAAGTTCTCAGTATTTTCGACCAAGCCGCTAAATCTCCAGCTTCTCAAGGTTCAAGTTTTCTCAGTCCGGCTCAGCCTCCCTGGAACTTCAAGGTCACTTGACTGGAATATAGCTTGGGAGATTTCCTGGGCATTAAATCGTCCTTACCAAAACATTTTGATGAGTTCAGTGTCAATGATTCAAAAACACATGGATCAGATTTTCCTCCCAATCCATACGGGTTTCAAGATTAAGAGGAAAACATTCTTTAGGAAAATACTGCCTGAAATGCCTCCCCACCCCTACAACCTTGACCCAACCTCCTCCAAGTTCCTGCCTGAGAGGCCTTGCCATTTGTTTAGCCAATGACATCAGCTTCCCACTCTGCTGCAACAGGAAATCTCGGCTCCAGCTAAGCTGGTATCCCCACCATCCCTCCTATGAGCCAGGCTCTCCCATTCCCTCTCTGATGCTTCTGCTCAGACTGGATCCTATACATCCTTCCAAGCCCAGGTCAAGTTCGCCTTCCTAAGAACCCCACGAGCGACACTTTGGTATACCTGTTCTTCCCCTTCACTCCCTCTCACTAACTCAACCTTTGTCTCTGACACCTTTGCCTTTTTAAATTAAAGGGAACCTCATGGAATAGAGCCGCTTCTTACCTCTGTCTAGTAGAATCAAAGGCCACTCTCTTCATGAGGCCTTTCTTGTTTTCTCCAGTTATTAGCACTCTTCTTCTTGGAATAAATATGTCATTTTACTTTGTATACGTGAGATCTAATACACAAAATGTAAAATTCTTAAGGAAGACTTTTTTATTTTTGTCTTTTTATTGATAGTATATTGATAATAGGTGTTTAATAAATGTTTGAATTTTAGTGAATGATATTATTTCACTAAAAGCATTTTTAAGGAGTTGTTTTCTTCAATTTCTGTGTTTGTTTTTCCAAACTCTCCTGCAAAGCTCTTATGTCCTATCCCTATTTTTCCTAACTTTCTTTTAAGATTGTTTTTTAATTCTTCTAAGAGTCCTTTAAGTTGGAGACCAGTTCATACCTCCCTTTGAAGTTTCATCTGGAGGTGTTTTGCCTTTAGTGTCTTCAGGGGTTGAGGTCTATTCTTCCTTGTCTCCATAATAGCTATCTATGGTCAGAGCTCTTTTTGCTTTGTTTGCTCATTTTTAAAGGTTGAGATCTACACCTAGATCACAGGGAAATTGTCCCAAACTTCCTGTACAGGGAGACAGGAACTTCATGCTGTCCTGGGGCTGATGTTGCAGACTTCTCCCCCTGAGTTGAGTAAGCCTGACCAAGTCCCCCCTGTTAAGTCGGGGTTCGTGGCTCACTATTTGCCTTCTATAGTTCTCACTCTCTTGATTCATTAGCCTTTTGAACCAAGTCAAAGTAGCAAATGCTGCTGTATTTTGGCTAAAAAGCCTCCTACTATATTCTCTGAGTGGGACCGCCACCCTAGGCCTCCCTCTACTGGGTCACATCCACCCCCTGCCCAATAAAGAGACCTTTCCTGAAGTCCTTCCAAGCTATCTTCCTCTGGGACTTTGTAACACTACAAATTTTTGTAGGTTCTGTCACTCCAAAATCCCTTGCTTGATCTAGTGTTAATTGTGAGGGAAGCCAGAAAGAAGTTGGGTAAAATCCTGTCTACTGTCCACTATCTCGGCTCTGTCCCCCTTGAATGATATTGATTTTAAAAAGTACTAACTTTGTACTCAAAAGACCGGGATTCAAATCCCATTTCTCACATTTACTATTTGTGTGACCAATCTTCCTGGGCCTCAGTTTACTCATTTGTAACTTGAAGGGATTGCTCTGGACAAGTCGCTTAATTTTATGTGCCTCAGTCTCCTCATCTGTCAAATGAGCTGGAGAAAAAAAATGGCAAACCAGTCCATTACCTTTGCCAAGAAAATCCAAAATGGGGTCATGAAGAGGCAGACATGACTGAAAATGACTGAACAATGCAACATGAAAGGGTTGGATTGCCTCTGAGTTCCTTTCTAGGTCAAAACCTATGATTTGATGACATGATGGTTCAGTCTGTCCTCTCCATATTTATGCAACCTGTAGACAGAAGATCCCAGAAGAATGAATGGGAGGCTAGGGTGGTCCCTTAGAGGTCATCGAGCCCGACCTCTTCCTCCACAGATGGATCTTTTTTTTTTTTTTTTTTTTTTTTTACAATATTTCCAAAAAAAAAAAAAAAAAGAAAGAAAGAAAAGAAAAGAAAAGAAAAGAAATGGAAAAAAAAACTTCATAAAGCCTCTGAATATTTTCCATAGCATCCCATTCCACTGTCGGGGAAATTTTAAGTATTAAGAATTCTTCTGTCTATTGAGATGAAATCAAGCAAAGAGACGACTTGAAATTTTTTTTGTCAGTTTAGTTTTTCTTGGCCAAGATTTACTGTTGTTTATATTCTTTGGACATAATTTTCAGCAAGACACGATCATTTGGAAAGCAATAAATACACATTCAGATGCAAGCCCAGGATAATAAAGTGTGGTCCTGAATAGCCACTTGAGCTGCTAAAAATTTGGTCATATTTTGCTCTCTGCTGCCTGTAAATCAGATCATATCTCCTGTTCGTGTCTCTCCTTTGTTTGTTTTTTTTCCCCTTTCACCATCTATTATTTCTGCAGGTGAAGTGTCTGACAGGCCTGGGAGCTGCCCTTACATCAGTCACCCATCCATCATCCTCGTAGTTCTGCATTCCATGCGAGTGTTGAGGGAAAAGCAGAGGAAGGGAAAGGAATGAAGCTTCTTTTTCTATTTTCTCCAGCTTGCCTTTGTCTATTTCTTCCCAAAAGATCAGCCTCTCCTTCTCCCACCCCACTCCAATCCTCAGCACTTTAACATGGGTGCTGTCGGTCTAAAAACAAGCCCTATTTAGAAATCCATCCTTATGGAGAAGGATGGCAAGGTGAAGTAAAAATGACACTGGGCTTGGAAGACCTCAGGACTCACTCATCTAGGGGCCTATATGACCCTGGACAAGTAACTTAATTTCTTGGGGTCTGAGTTTCCTTATCTGAAAAATTGGGAGGGGGAGGTGAATTTGATGATCTGTCAGGTCCCTTCTAGTTCCAAATCTATTATTTCTGAGCCTTATTTCTCTGAAAGTCTCACTATATCTGGGTGGGAAGGATAGAGTTCTGTTAATGAAGCTAGCTTCACTATTCTACCTAAGTTGGCCCCATTTCATGAATGTCCACTGCCAAGTCTCAACTTGACCGTAATGCTATGCTAGTGTCTAGGAGGAATATGTGAAAATACATAAGCCCCTCACCTCCAGGGAGGATGCAAAGGATGTGGAAATATTACAGAAAAATCTTAGAGCCCAAACTCAAAGATACCTTGGAAAGAGTCACTTTATAGATGATACAAATAGCAAGAGTCAGAGCCAGGATTTACGCTCCTTCCCAGTTTCTAGTGTGCTGATGTGCTGAGGGTCTGGATCCTGCTCCTAAGGAGACAGACTGATGGAGAGAAAAAGAAAGACAGTCAGACAGGCAGAGACAGAGACTAGACAGAGCACTTATTGATGGCTTACAAATTGTCTGGTGTTATAAGTGCAGGAAATACAAATACAAGCAAACAAGACAGCACTTTCCCTCAAAAGTTCTAAGAGGGGAAAACAAGATCTAAAGGAGTGTCAGGAAATGGTGCTGGGGTAAAGAAGAAAGAGACAGCATGGATGCCTAAAGTAGGTAGACATGGAAGAGACTAACTAGAAGGTGAACCCAGGGGCATACATCAAGAAGCTGAAAGCAATTCCTTAGAAATAGTAAGATGTTTCACTAGATTCCCTCCTCAAACTCTCTATTTGCTCATCAAAGACAAGGAGAGGATCGCAGGCATTTTGTTCTCAGTTCTCAATCTATGATCTTATCCTCCTATTTATGGAGCTCTTTCTATGTGTTTAGTCTTGTCTTCAATACTGAGATATATACAAAAGAAACCTGAGACAATGATGAGATTAAGGGTCTTATAAACTCATTGAAGAAACAGGTCAAGTGAGTTTTCAGTAAGTGAAACCTTAACTGTTAATGGTTTGTGCGCAACCATACGTGTAGAAAAGCCAAAGATCAGTAATCTCATTACTCAAATCTATTCTTTTCACTTTGCCTTTTCTTTGTGACTTTTACATATCTTACATCATCTACTCACAGAATCTCAGAAATGAAAGATGCCTCTAAGGTGACTTAAATATTTGCAAGAATAATCCCACTATGACATCTCTGACAAATACTCATCTGGCCTCTGTTGGAAGGCCTTCTCTTCTAGAGAACCCAGAAAGTACTTTCTATTTGGGGGCAGCTCTTATATTAGACTGAAAACTGCTTTCTTTTCTCTTCTACCCACTGGACCTAGTTCTTCCCTCTAAGAGCAAATAAACTAAGTCTTATTTCTTCTCCACTGAGTACCCCTCTTCTAGTTCAAGGCAATTGTCATATTTCTTCCCTCTGACAAATTTGCTCCACTCCAAGTGAAATACTGCCATATTCTTTGGAAGGGATAGCTACCAGGCTCCTGATCTTCCATATGGGGAATGCACTTAGGGTTAAAGATCATCAAGTCATGGGATCATAGGGAAAGAATAAGACCCAGAACTGCAGAGGTCTTCAGAAAGCTGAACAGAAGTTCCCCCCCAACTCTAGTACTACAATTGTATGAGAGTGAAAGTTTCACAGGTTTACAATGATTTAAAGTTGACAAAATACTTTCCTAAAAACAAGGCAGTGAGGCAAAAACAGTAATAATCTTTTTATCCACAATGAAAAAACTGAAGCTTAAGGAAATTCAGTGGTCTATGACCATTTTGTGGGATTTAGAATACGACCTGGGTCCAAATGTCAGCTCTGCTACTGATATTGCTGAAATAACTAGTGAAATTGTTTCTGTTACTATGCAGACATGTTTACTACTAGATATTTTTTTAATAAGGCCATATATATAGGACTAGAAAATCATCAAATCTGATCCATCCTTCAACTTATAAACATAGAAGCTTGGCAGTTTGCCCACAATCACACAGGTAATAACAGAATTTCTTTTTTAAAAAATAATTTTACTGACATATTTTATTTTTTAATCCACCAAATTCCACTGATTTGTCTTCCCCCTTCCAGGGAGCTGTGGGTGAGGAAGAGATAAAGGAAAAGGAAAGAAGGGGGAAGAGATAACACATGATGAACGTTTATTTAATTGAGTCCTTGAAATCGAGCTTGTATTGTAATCTTCATCATATTTTTTAGAAGCAATGTGCCATATTGGACAGAGAAAGACCTGAGTTTTAAGTCCCTACTTTGACACATGATGGCTGCGGGACTGTAGATAAGGGACTTGTGAAAGCTCAAGTGATTGTGTAAGACCATCGTTTACAGGAAAAGTATTGAAATACAGAGTAGGTGCTCATTTGGTAACTTTGCTTCCTGGAAGAGGTGAATTTCCAGCAAGATTCTGAAAGAGAAAAAAAGAAGTCTTTTCTCTGTCCAGTTGCAGCATGATATGAGGGGGCTGGAGGCCAAAGGAGGGGTTCAGGATGGAGGTTCAAGGGTTCACGCCTGCCAGTTCTGAAGGCATCTCTTGTTGACTTTGTTCCTTTTCAAAAGGCAGCATATGTGAGACTGAAGATTTGTCTCTTGCCAATGGAGAGAAGACAATTAAATCAAATTAACCACTCCCTTCTCTCCACTGAGGGCTCCAGAGCCCCTCGTGCTAGGGAGGCTCTCCCAGCTATGCAACCAGATGTTTTCAGTAACCCAGGCTGAGGTTTATTCAGGGTCCCATTCTTGGCATGCTGATGAGGCCATTTGTGTCCCTCACCCATGGGCCTGGATCCTTCTGAGAGCAGGTGAAGCTGGAGGGAAGATTCAAGCTAATGGTGTCAAAAGCCATTCTCCTTGGATCCCCCATTCTCTTCCCCTCCCAAAAGTGACCCTGGCCAGAGCAGTCCCAACTCTAAACATGGAATCCATCTGTTATCCAAGGAAGAAACATCCATTTCCATCTCAATCTTCAAAATCAGCCCATAAACCATAGAAATAAACATAATGTGCGGCTTTAATTTTGGAAGGTTTGGGTTTTTCTTCTTTCCTTTTTTATTACTTGTTAGATTTTCATATTTTAGTGCTCAAGTTATACAACTCACTAGTCTGAAGAGAGGGGAGCCAATGAAGTCATCTCTTGGAGAAGAGGCTTTTGGGATCTTCCAAACACGGCTCCTGCCCATTCCCATAGAAGGAGAACTGGGCTTGTGAAGAGCAATCATGGATCTGCAGATGCCTCGTACTTAGGGAACATTTAATCTTCCTGAACATCAGTTTCCCCATCTGTAAAACTGTGGGGTTAATCTGGGGGTAGGAAACAAACATTTTTATCGGGGTCGGGATTGAGCTAAGCTTTCTTCAAACATTATCTTATTTGATCCTCACAGCAACTCTGGGAAATAGGGACTATTGTGACTCTACTTTACATTTAAGGAAACTGAGGCAGACAGCAATTAGAAATATTTCAGGTCTTCCTGACTTCGGACCCAAGTCTTCTCCTACTGTACCATGTAGCCAAGTGAGTGACTTCAGTGGTACTTTTCAGCTTTAAATCTCTAATTTTAGAAGGGACCCTCCTGGAAAATAACAGCCCCGATTTTAAAGGCTAATTTTTTACTTTTAAAATCTCTATGACTTGTCTTTATCTTCCAGGACTCATCACTGTGCCGGGTTTATAACCTTGTCCAAGGTTATAAATAATGGAAACAGAATTTGGACCTAGATTATTTGGTCTAATAATCTATTAACTATACTGTGCTAACTTCCCAAACAGGTTCAAAACCTGAGAAGAGTTAGCCGTTTGTCCTATATCTAAAACTCTGGACAATAATCCCTGAATGCCATCCCCTTTCCCATTTGATCTCAGAAGATTCTGCTTCCTTGAGAGGAAATGCAACGTGATTTCCTGTGCACTTCTGCCTTGACACCTCCTGGGAGGATGGAGACTTAGACCAGAAAACATCATAGGGTAAAAATCCCATTTGGCAGAAGTGTGGATGGAGGGTGGTGCTCTTGTCTGTGAATTCATTTCTGTGGCCAAGGGGGAGAAGGTGACAGCTCCCCCTGCTCCCTTGTAGGAAGTCCATTCAACTGCCCCAGTCCACATTTGGAAATCTTGGCAACAGAATCTCTTTCTTCTTGGCAAAACACAGCTTCCTCTTTTGAACAACAAAGGAAGATTTTTCAAGGTTTATTATTAAAGAGCCCAAAAAGAGCCTTGAACATCAAATAGCTATTTTTTAAAATCCTCTATTTTCATGATTGCCATGTAAATTAATCAGAAACATATGTGTTCTATTCCTCATATGTGATGTGATTAAATTTGAAAAAGCACTTTGGGTTAAAGACTTTATTCATGGTGTGATTTCAGAGGGCCTGGGAAAACCCACCAGCTGATGGAAAGAAACAAGAGAATCCTCCCCCCTTTCCCACAGACAAGTGGATACCTCTTCAATTATGTATGACCCAGATTACCATCCCTTCCACAACCGTTGGAAAGACTCTCTTCCCTTAAAACTAAACGTGTTTTCTTATTTGTATTTGTTGTTGTTCAGTCATTTCACTGAATCTGACTCTTCATAACTCCATTTGGGGTTTTATTGGTAAAAATACTGCTGGTTTGTATGTCCTCCAGCTCATTGTACAGATAAGAAAACTAAGGCTAATAGGTGAAGCGACTTGCCCAGGATAACACAGTTCATTGGATTCCAGGAGCCAGATTTGAACTCAGAATGATGAGTTTTCCTGGTTCCGGCCAAAGTGCTCTAATGCCCTATGGCAATACCATTCCTCTTTAACATATGGTGAGTGATTATCCAGTTTGTACTCAGAGACTTACAATGAAGGAGAACTTACTGTCCCCAGAGGCTACCCATTCCACTTTTGGACGCCACACTAATTGGTAAGAAGTTTTTCCTTAGGCATCAAGCTGAAGTGTAGCCTCTCTGCACTTTCCAACCATTACATCCTATTCTGCCCTCTGGGGCACAAAAAACAACACTAATCCCTTTTTCACATCTCAACCATACAAAGAATAAGAGATTCATCACTCATTTCGGACTAAATATTCATGAATTAAAGAGTATTTATTAAGTGCTTACTATGTACAAAATGCCAATCGTAAAAAGTGGAGATAGTTGTCTCTAAGGGAGAGGGAGAAAATTTATAAATGAATAAGATCCATCCAGGATCTCCAGACTATTGTGGCAAGGCAGATGGGAAGCATCTTTTTAAGTGTCATTTCCATGGCGAAAACCCTGTTTCTAATGTTGAACCATTTGTCAGGTTTGGTGCTGAAGGTCTTTGGTGCTGAAAACTTTTTCTGGATCTTTGACAGTTATGAATGTTGAAGAATCCAGGATGACAAGGCCTGAGGGCACTTACCAGCTTGAGTGCCTTGAGGGTTTCCTATCTGGATGCTAGATACAAGGGACAGCGGGAAGCAGGCTGAGTCATCTGTAAAATGTTGCTGTCCCTAGGGCTTTGGGCAGGCTTCTCTAGGCCTGGGAGGAACTGATCCAAAAGGAGGAGTATATATTTCTTGATGTTGTATTCCATGTTATTAGATTCAGATTCTTGTTCTGAATTTTCAAGATCTTTTTTTGGACCTTGACTTGCATCCAACATGTTAGTAGTAATTCCTGCCATCATCGTATTATCTCTAAATATGATAAATAGCACTTATGTCTACATCCAATTTTTTGATTAAAATGTTAAATAGCAGACTTCTTGGCTAGTCTAAGAAGACATTGACTTATTAAAAGCAATTCATTGAGTGTGGTCACAGAATTAGAAGCAAGCTTGGCAGCGTTACGGCTAAACCAGACCTAAAAGGAATCCCTCTCCCCCCAAACACACCTGCTTGAAGACCTCAAATGAGGGAAAATCCACTGCCTTGTAAGGCAGCCCATTCTACTTTGAAACAATTCTAATTAGTAGGAAGTTTGTTTATTTTACACCAAGTCTAAGCTTACCCCTTTCTCTTTTGTCCCCCCTACTCCTGATTCTGCCCTTTGGGACCAAACCAAGTCTCATTCCTCTCCCACATAGAAGTCCTTCTGATATTTGAAGTGAAGGCAGTTACATCTCTCCTTGAGCCCTACCTTCTCAAAGCTAACCATTCTCTAATTCCTTCAAAGATCCTCTCTTCCATATCTAATTGTTCTCTCATCTAGCCCTCTTTACTCCATCTTGTCCACAAGGCTGACAGGAGAGACTATTAACGTGATAGACTATCTCAAATGCTGTGCTGAAATTCAGGTATATTTTGTTCATATTACTTGAACAGTCTAGTAATCCTGTCAAATAAAATGAAATCAGGTTAGTCTGTCATGACCTATTCTTGCAAGGGATGATTTGCTGTCACTAAAGACTTTACAGGTCAAGAATAAATGGAAATCTGAGTTTTAATTCAAATCAACAGACATTCATTCAACACTTAGTGTATGTTCAGAGTTATTCTAGGCTTGGGATAAAATAAATATAATAGGGAGGGAATGATTGGAGAGTCACTTATCAATTTGATGATCATTGTGATGGGATTATATGATGTCATCTTTTATTTAGAACCATCTAAGGTATGTTTCTTCATGGAATATTCACACACACACACACACACACACACACACACACACACGAAGCTCAAAGTGATTGGGTTATTGAAACTTCAATGGATAGACTCTCATTAGAATTGTACAAATCCCATTGGAAGAATTGCAAAATCTATTGCACAAATATGAAAGTGATCCAAGATCAGTTTGTCTTTTCTCTTTATTGTTCATTCTTAAATTTTCTTTTCACCTTCAGAAAATAGGAAAGAGTGCAGTGACATGGCCCTGTGTTGGTAAGTGGGAAAGCAAAACCCATACCCACGTATAGTTGTTTTAGTCCCACTAGAAGCTATCATTGACTCTTTGTGATAGAAGCTCAAGGCAAGTTATAAGTGCTTGATTAGGTGGTCTAATTTTTTTTTCTAGATTTGAGTTAAAAACTAAAGACCCTGAAATGGACCTCTTTGGCTGAAGAGATAGTAGTAGTAGAACACCTACAGATTTCTTCTAGGAGCACAATAAAGGTAAACTCAAGGGTATGCTCACACAGCACAAGTATGGAAGCTCTCAAATTCAAGAGCATTCAGAGCTTGGACCTTCTTGAGGAAAAAAAAAAAAAAAAGGAATTAGGACCATCTACATCTAGCTTCTGTACAGCATTCTACTTGAAGAAAAAAGCCAGTTAGTTATTCAGGTAGTGTAGGTCCTATAGGAAAGGGATCATATCTCAGCAGCCCCTAAAGTATACCTTTGAGGGACATGTAGGCTCTATTGTGGTACTATAACCCTCGGAAGAACTGTCTATGACCCTGCAAATGAGGAAATTTATTTTCTACGGAGTAAAATAAATGCTATCCTCTAACTTGTATGCAATTGTTACCTTGAGTAATTGTGAAGGATCTGGGAACCTTTTTATTGACTTTTAGAGGAAAATTAAGTATAGTAGATTTTTCTGGAATATCTCTTTAGATTTTCCTGGAATATCTCCATACGGTAGACTGATAATAGATGATAGATTCATAGGTCTAAAGCAAAAAGGGACTTCTGAAACCATCTAGAATAATGCTTTTATTTTGCAGAACAGCCAACTGAAGCCCAGAAATATTTAATTATTTGCCTAAAATCAGATGGGTAGTAAACATAGGAAATGGGATCTGACTCTAGTTCCAGAATTCTTTCCATTATAACTCACTCTTTGGGGTACCCAGAGCTATGGGCTACATAAAGTTTAGGTAGGATTCATTGCTTGTTTTCATTTTATAGCAGGGGTTCAACCTCAGCCAAAACTTTACCCTATTATATCCCAGATAGATGATTTCTCTTAAACAAATAATATAATTATCATCCTACCCAGCAAGAGTATAAACAGAACCCTGATTCATGAATTTTCTAATTGTTCTTCCCTGTTGCAGCCATTAACTGCTTTTGCTCATCTTAGTCTTCAAGCAGATATACAATTATGGACCATCTAATTACATACTCCAGTCCTAAATAGTTCCAGTAGAAATGTCTCTCTGGCTTCCCTCTTCAGTTTTTCCCAGATTGTCTTAAAACAGGGAACTCACAAAAGTCTTTTTTCAATGCCCTTTCCCTCCCTTGTAGCAGGACACCTCTTTGACTTGGCTGAACCCGCCTGGTGGCTGCTACCCCTTCCAGCCGATGAGATAATCCTGCTTGATTTGCTGCCATCCTGGCATGGAGCTTGGAGCCCTGGGCACGGTGTAGAGCATCAAAAGGAAAATTAATGTCTCCTACCAGCAATTACAGGAAATTATTTAGATATAAATCTTGTTTTATATCTCCTCATACTTGTTTTTCAATCCTCTGCCTTTGATTTTTTTTTCCTTTGGGGATTCTCAGAAAGAAACATTTAAAACCCTTACTATATACCAGTGACATAATGAGCTACGTGTTACACCTGGTATTTCACTATGGAATCATTTTTGGAGGGGGGTAGATGTATGTGTATGTGTGTGAACTAAGCCCTGAGGGGCTCAAAAATGGACTGAACTCCTTTCTCCTTTGGCTGGTAACAGAGTCAGAGGTGAGGAGCAGTGGGTGGTCTGTCTTTACATGCCCTTGTTGACTTGCCCAGGGGCTCCGGAGTTGGGGCTGGAACTGGGAGCTGTTGAGCTCTGGGTTCCCTTCCTTAGCTGAGATGGCTATGGGCCTGAAGAAGGGCCAAAACCCACAATGGGATGGCTACAAAGCCCACACTGCCACGTGGCAGCCAGCCTGCAGACTAGGCTGATATGTCAGCCCTGGGATGGGCCACCAGATCATTCAATGATCATAGTCCCAGTCTGAACTAAATGCCTTCCTGCCTTCTCAGTCCACTTTATTCCTTTTAGAAAACCTGGGATAGACACAAGATAAGAGACTTCACAGAGATACCACCAGATCATATGGATTATATCATAGAACACTGAACCCAGACAGAACCACAGAGCTTGTCCAGTTGGCTCCCATTCCCTATTTTATAAATGGGGAAACTGAGGCAGACAGAGATTATAGTCATGAAACTAGTTTCTGAGACAGGATTCAAACTCAGATCTTTTTTTTCCTAAGGTCTTCTTGCCTCTAAGTCCAAAACTCTAGCCACAGATCTTCATAATAACCTGTGAAATAGGCATGGTAGGTATAATTGCCATTTTGTAGATGAAGATGTGGGATACTTGACCACATAAAGGATTAGGAGGGACTGAGGAAAAGAAAAGGGGCCCATCAAGAGAATTTCCCAAAGTTGGAAATTCAGAAATCCCAAGTCCCTGGAAGACAAACAATTCTTCAAACTGATTCGGTCTCATTTCCATCTTTATGTCTCCCTTCTCAAGACTCATACAGCCGCTACCCTGGAGCAGCACCTTATCACCTCACACCCAGACTATTGCATTAGCTTCCAGTGGATCTTCCTGCCTCCAAGTCTCTAATCCGTCCCTCCAATCAGCCACCAAAGTGATTTTTCCTAAAGGGCAGGTCTGACCATATCATGCCCCTATATGCATTTGATACATCCTAGTGGCTAGCTGTTACTGCCAGGATCGCATATAAAATTCTCTGTTTAGCATTTAAAGATCTTCATAACCTGGCCTCTTCCCCACTTTCTTATACATGATTCCCCTCCATTTTGCTATTCTTCTCACACAAGACTATCTCCTGATTTTGTGATTCCCCCCGCCCCGTTCTCTTCCTCCTTCCCATAAATTTCATGACCTTCCTCCAAGAATCAGTTAAAATTATGCTTCTATAAGAGGCCTTTCTCATTCCCCACTTTCCCCATCAACGGCTTTCCTTCCATCAATCATCATTATATCTTGTATGAATATAGTTATTAGCCTATTGTTTCCTCTATCACACTGTAAGTTCCATGAGGAATATGTATTTGCTTTGGTTGTTGTCATGTTTGTTTCTTTATCCCCCCAGTACAATCTGGGATATTGTGAATGTTTGTTGACCAACTCACTGACTGATATTTCATGACCATTTTTGGACCTCAAAGGCCCTTCTTTCTGGACACCCCCCCCGTAGACTGAGGAGGGTAGGTTAGATATTTAAGTACACCCCTTGCTCTGACATTCTAGTATTCCATGATTGCTATAATTTTCACTATAAACCAAATGTAATTGTTTTTCAAACATTACCTTTAATTTTGATACCCAAAAGAACATTGATGTCCCGTAGGATACTCCGAGAATACTTGCTTTCCACCTTGTCAATCTTAGCTATATCCTATTTCTGTTCAGACATTAAGGAAGAGATGGAATATAATGAGATCTCTTCTCTTTTCTCCTTGTACTGTCTACCTTGGCTCCCCACTCTAGCTCTTGGATTTCCTTTCAAGAGCATATCTCATCCACTTTAGAGCCATTGCCCATTAATATTCAATGCTGCTGAGACATTCTCCAAGTGATAAATGATAAAAGAATATGAACAGTTCTCAAAAGAAGAATTGTAAACTATCAACAATCATCTATGACTGATCTGAATCACTAATAATAAAAGAAATGCAAAATAAAACAACTCTGAGATTTCACTTCCCACTCATCAAAGTGACAAAGATGATAAATGATTAAATTAGTCAATGGAGAAGGGTTTATGAGAAGACCAGCATACTAATACATTGCTGGTAGAGCTGTGAACTGGTCCAACTTTTACAGAAGGCAATTTGAAATCGAGTGAGAAAAATCACTCTAATGTTCACATCTTTTGTCCCAATAATGATCCTTTCATCTCAAAAGAGGTCAATGGGAAGTCCCATTTGTTCAAAAATATCTGTAGCAGAATTCGTGTAATAGCTAAAAATTAGAAACCAAGTTAGTGCCCATGGAAGGAGGAAGCTTCTCCTCCTTCAGCTTCTTTAAGCTGAATAAATTGTGATATGGAAGTATAATGGGGTACTTGTAAAATCCTGTCGTCTCTCTGTTATAATCGTTCTCTGGGAGGAGGTTTCTTTTCTGTAAAATCTAGTTCATCATAAGAAATGATGACTGAAGAATTCAGAGAAATGTGGAATGACAGTGTAAGAGTAAGATCAAAACTATCCCAAGACATCTTAGTTTTGATACCTTAACTGGGTGAGAACATAACCTAATCAGTCAGAAACAGATCTTAGACTAAATGTTAAAGGGGCTTTGAATTACACTTGGGTTTGGATAGCCACTTAGACCAAGGAAATTTGACCTCACCCCAGGGATCATCTATATATGATTTAATGAATTGTGAATGAATTGAATTCTGTAAAATGAATTATGTAGCTTTGTAGCTTATCCCTAAGGAATAATTGCCACAGGAGATAGAGCAGAAAGAAAAGAAAGGCCTCAGTTCTGGCTTTGGCAAATGTCCACCTTACTGCTCCTCACCTTTGACCAGAAGAGGACCTTCCAACTTAAATAAGTCTACTTGTTCAGTCATTTCAGTCACTTTTCATGACCCCATGTGAGGTTTTCTTGGCGAAGATGCTGCAGTGGTTTTCTATTTTCTTCACCAGATCATTTTACAGATGAGGAAACTGAGGCAAACAGGATAAAGTGACTTGTCCAGGGTCACACAGCTAGTACCTGTCTGAGATCAAATTTGAACTCAAGAAGATGAGACTTTTCTGTCTCCAAACCTCAAACTCTATTTACTATGCCACACAGCTACCTAATCATAATCTTTATATATTAATTCTATTTTGAATTCTTGTTTAAATGAGGATGCTTAAAGACCTGGAGGCAGGCAGATAAATGAGGACATAGACGACTGTCTCCAAATGGGTAGAAGGGTTTAAACATTCATTTAAACAAGAATTCTTATATATATATATATTCTGAAACAAACAAGCAAAACCTGGTGTATATGATTGTAGGACCATTTTGGTGATCTTTTATGTTTGTGTGGGGGAGAGAGAGAGACAGGGAGAGAGAGACAGAGAGAGAGAGAGACAGACAGAGAGAGAGAGAGAGAGAGAGAGAGAGAGAGAGAGAGAGAGAGAGAGAGAGAGAGAGAGAGAGAAAGGGGCAAGAGAAAGAGAGAGAGAGAAAGGGGCAAGAGAAAGAGAGAGAGAGAAAGGGGCGAGAGAAAGAGAGAGAGAGAGAGAGAGAGAGAGAGAGAGAGAGAGAGAGAGAGAAAAGGGCGAGAGAAAGAGAGAGAGAGAGAGAGAGAGAGAGAGAGAGACACACACACAGAGAGAGAGAGAGAGAGAGAGAGAGAGAGAGAGAGAGAGAGAGAGAGAAAAGAAAGGAGGAAAGAGAGTAAGAAAGAGAGATAGAGAAGAAGCTAAACATCAAAAAACAAGCAGCAATCCCTAAAAAGAGATTAATAGAGCTGGAAGGGACCTTTTAGGTCTTCTGGTCTAATCCCTTACTTTTAGAGATGAGGAAACTGAATCCCAGAGAAGGTAACAGGCTTCCATGAAGTCACATAGGAAAAGACTCTCACACCCTCAGATTTTGCACCCAGGTTCTTTGAATCCAGATCCATGACATTAAATAAATGGTTTATGATAATTCAAAAAGAAACAGTAACCCGAAATCCAGGTTAGTGCATTCAGATTAATTTGATTATTATAGATTATATTAGACCAATTTCAATTCCCTTTTTTTTTTTAATCATTTTGAGGTGGGTAGACCAGTGGCAAATTATAGACAGATATAGGCTTAAACTTGGATTTCAGCAAAGTCTCACAAGAGGTCTTTACGACAAATACAAAAATCATAAGAGGATGAAAGTATTGGCAAATGGGTTTATAACTGGTTAACAAATCATACCCAAGAATAATAATGAATGTATTTTATCCTAGAAAAAGTCCCTCTCAGAGGTAGGACAAAGAGAAGAGAAGAGGGTTCTTTTAGGTCCTACCCTGTTCAACTTCTTATTTTTATTATTATTACTTGAATGAATGCATAATTTACAAATAATGAAAAGTTGAGGGTGATGGCTAATTGACTAGATGATTTAATTAAAATTCAAAACACTCAACAGAGTGTTCTAGTCAACAGACTAGAAAGAAATTCATTTAGGATAAATGCAAAGTCTTGCAAGTAGATCTTTTAAAATTGCATTCATACAGGATGGTAGAGATTGCCTTGACAGGAGCTCATGCGAAAAAGACATATGATTATTAGATGACCACAAGCTCACTATGAGCCAATTAAGTTCCTTGAGGGCACAGACTGTTTCATTCTTGTCTTTGTTATGCCCCGAGACTAGCACAGTACCTGGCACATAAAAGCAACTTAATAAGCACTTGTTGATTGATTGATTGATCAAATAGCTGCCAACAAAATTAATGGGACTTTACACCGAATCAAGAGAAGAATGGAGCTCTGAAAAGGTACGAGGTAATAGTCCCTGCACAGTCCATATCTGCACTCCCCTGGGTACTCCTCATTTAGGACATGGCACTGACAATCTGGAATATGTCCAGAAGAAAGTGGCCAAGATGACATTGGGTCTGGAAAACATGTCCCATAAAGAACCCTTGTTTAAATGAGGATGATTAAAGACCTGGAGGCAGGAAGGTGAGGTCATGGTGACTGTCTCCAAATGGGTGGAAGGGTCTTACCCTGACATTAGATTCCGCTTGACTTTTATTGCTCTGTAGGGGCAGAACTGGAAAGGGTATTAGAAGAAGGTAGATTTTGGCTCAATAATAATAAGGAATTAAGGCTTAAAATTAAATTAAGAAACCTTATATAAAGAACTTTTTGAGAAGCCCTATATAAAGAACTTCCTAACAATGTTAGCCATCCAATGAAAGGCTGAAGAGTTTGTCTTCTAATTATTGGGAATGCCTAATAGAGATTAGACAACTATCCATCAACAATATTGTTGAGGGGATTTTCACACTGGACAAGAACTTACACTGGTCAATCTCTCTAATGTCTTCCAACTCAAGGTGTTATGTCTACTCCCATTGTACATGTGAGGATTCTGAGATTTAGAGAATTTAAGTAAGCAACCAGTCCCAAATCATTAATTGGGATCTGAGGCTAGATTCTAAGACGGTCCTAAATCTTGCGCCCACTCCCCCAGGGATACATTGCAGTATTATCAAAGCAAGATTGAATACCTATTCCATAGAATCTTATGATTAGAGATTTTTGAAACCTAACTTTGTCTGACATAATGATCCACTTTGCAACATCTCAAAAATGCTTCTTCCTGAAGCATTTTGCTGCTAGAAATGTAGTACCTCCCAAGCAATCCACCCCAACGCCATTTATTAGGAAACACTTCCTTGTTTTGTGCCATGTCTGCTTCCCCATAACTCTTGCCCACTGATCTAAGCTCTGCCTTTTTTGGCCAAGCAGAACAAAATGAATTTCTCTTACATTTTGTTTAACGTTAGAAACAATTAGTCTACAAAACTACAAACGCAGTGTGATCTCCCCACATTTTTTTCCTTCCTAACCCCACTCAACAATCTTCTTAACCAGAATTTCAGTTAGCCCTATCCTTTTATTTGGCTTTTGATCTCATATTTTCTTTCAGAGTTAAAGTTAATAGGGGAAGTTAATAAAGCAGAAGTAAAGACAGGATAAATTTTAGTTGTTAACTCCAGGGGAAGCTTTTATACTATATTCTTAGCTTCCCTATCATCTTCAAACACTGGGATTTTGTTTTTTTCCAGATTAAGGTGGGTTCACAGGTGAATACCCAAACTAGGCAACTAATGGAATTGACGAAAGCATAGACAATGAAAAAAGAGAGAGAAGTGAGCAGTGCTTAGTGAAATAGGAAATAGGACTACGATCAAAAGAAATAATCAAAGTCTTTCCTAGAAGACTGAGCCAAATCGGTGAAATTTCCCCAAGAAGTGTTGCTTTCTAATTGGAAACTCAGTCTATGAAATTTCTTCTTTTAGTTTAATCAGAAAAAATCTGCCACCACTCTCTTCCACCTTTCCTCACAGAAAAAAAAAAAGAACAAAACTTTTTTTTTTACAAACATGTATAGTCAAGCAAAATAAATTCTTCCACTGACCAGCTCCAAAAAATAATAATAATAGATAAAATTCTCCATGCTGTACTCTTAGTCTTTCACTTCTCTATCAGTAGGTAGGTATCATATTTCTTAAGTTTTCTATAACTATATTGGTCACTCAGCCAATCATTGTGTCTTAGGCTTTCAAAGTTGTTTGTTTCTAAAATAGTTATCAGTATATAAATTGATTTTCCATTTCTGCTTACTACAATCTGCTTACTACAAAAGTAGTCTTCACAGGATTCTCTAAAGTCAGACCTCTCGCTCTTTTCAGTTTTCTGTTTCTCTCGATTCCTGTGCTTTTTCTTTGAAGCTTCCATACATTTCTGGTATTTTAATTAGAAATGTTTGGAAATCTATTTCATTAAAAGCCCTTTTTCTTGCTTTTTGATCATATCCAATTGTGTTGAGTAAGTTATTCTTGCATTAAGCCTATGTCCTGGTGGAATTTTATATCACAAACTCTTCACTTCTTCAGTGTGGTGGCTTCTAAATCTTGTGTGATCCTGACTGAAAATTAAGTACTTGAATTCTTTATGACTGTATTCAATATCTTTGTCTGATCTGCAATTTTAAGTTTCCAGTTTAACTGGGAATTTGGTAATGATATCCCACAAAGATTTCATTTTGTGGTTTCTTTCAGAAATGATCAGTAGATTCTTTTTCTTTTCATTTTGCCCTTTAATTCTAATATCTCTGGGAAGATTTCTTTTATTTCTTAAGATATGATATCCAGGTTCTTTTTACTTATCATGACTTTCATATGGTTCTTAAATGGTGTCTCCTTGATTTGTTTCCCAGTTCAGTTGTTTTTGCTAATACCTTACTTTTTCCTAGCTTTCTGTTTAGTCTATTCTAATTTTCAGGGAGATTGTTGCTTCTATATTTCTTCTGCCAAGTTGTTAATTTTCTTTCCAATTCTTTTTCATGGTTCTCACTTCTTTTCCAAATTTTTCTCTACCATTCTTACTTCATTTACAAATGCTTTTATAAAAATCGTTTCATCTCTTCCTGAGATTCTAATAAAATTTTACCTAAGCTGTATTTTTCTTTGAGGTTTTATTTGCAGCCTTTTTGAAATTGTTCTCTTCGTCTAGATTTCTGCCTTGAACTTATCTATCATCATGATAATTTTCTGTGGTGGGGTTTTTCTTTGGTCTGCCCTTTTTTACAGTTTACTTTCTGATCTGGGACTTTGTTAATGATAGTCTATAGATACTTATGGCGAGAATGTCTGGGCTGGTCCTGCCTCTATTTTCTTGAGGTAATGAAAGTTGTGTTATTCCCTGATGTCTGGGACAACTCAGGCAGGGGACCTGCAAGCTTTCAGTGCTGATCTACGACCATCTTATTGATGTCTCCTCCTACTTCCCCACTTCTCTTGTCTGATCTTTGAAAGTATCTGACCTAGGTCTGGGTCTAAGGAACATGCCTGAAAGTTTGCCTCATTTGGAGTTTCAATCGACTATTAGACTTAACCACTTAGTCAAATGCAAAGTTCTGCTAATTTAAAATAACACAACTCTAATCTTTCATTTTGTCTGGGATTTCTGCCCTATTGATTTCTGTACAGGCTTCTGGCTGGACTAGAAGCTGGATTTGAGACCTCTCTCCACTTTTGTAGTATGAGTCACACAACTGCTGCTGATTTTTATATTTGTTCTCCCTCAATAAATTTGTTCTTCACTATGCAATCACACTTTTGAATTGTGAATTAGAAGACAGCACTTCTGGGAAAATGTCATGGGCCAGGATCTGTGACCCTGAAATGTGCAGGGAGAAAGAGGGCTGCTATTTGTCACCGGTTCCTGCATACTACACAAATCTAGGTCGCCCTATGTTCTATCTGGGATCTTTTCTTACCCTGGCACACTCTCTATGTCTACTGACTTCTCCATTTGTTCCCCTCTGCCAACTTGGTCTTGAGAAATTACTATGATTTTTTTTTCTTGGATTTTTTAATCAGAATTCAATCTGTTTTTTAAACTGTTTAAAGAAATTGCAGAAGGGGGTGAGTTTAATGTACTTCATCCTTCTCCCAAACCAGTCCATAGAATTTCCCTGAGGATTGCTGCTTTCTAATTGCTTTCTAATTAATTGCCAATTTGGTCCTTTCATTTTTATCAAAAGTGTTATTTTTTGACTGCCAGCCTAACATCTCCATCTCTGTAACTGGCTTTTCCTGATCTCCTTACCACAGGAATCCTCTGGGGGGCAATGAAGTGGGGGTGACAGAGGACTCTTGGGACTGGGATGGATGGGAATCTCCTCTGAGTCCTTACTCTCCAATTCATTTCCTTAATCTGGATACTGAGTATCTCAGGCTTTTTAGCCAGAGGTTGTATAATCAGGTGGGATTCTTATGAAATGTTTTATCCTTTCTTAAATTCTTTATATTACAAAGATTTTCTTCTACTGCTTGTTCTTAATATGAAAACTGTAATGTGAGATACAGGCAACTGGGGCTGGGGCTAGGGAAGGATAAAATTGTTATGGGGAAGGTGTTTGTCAGCCTTAAAGCATTATAGAAATGTGAGTTATTTGAATCATCATCATCATCGTCATCACTATCATCATTATCATCGTCTTCTTCACGATCACAATTATCCTCATCATCATCTTTATAATCATCATGGTTGTCATCACCATCACCATCATTGTCACTGTCATCACCATTACTGTCGCCATCCTCATCCTCATCATTATCATCATCTTTATAATCTTCTCATAGCTTGATCATGATCATCCTCCTCACCATCATCATTACCACACATCGTCACTATCACTATCCTCATTATCATTTTTATAATCATCATTATGATTGTCATTATCATCATCATCATCACTGTCATTATCCTCATCCTCATCATCTTCATCATGGTCATCACCATCACCATCATCATCACTGTCACAATTATCATCATCATTTTTATAATCATCATCATGACTGTCATTATCATCACATTACCATTGTCATTATCATCACCATCACTGGCATTGTCACCATCATCATCACTGTCACAATTATCATCATCATTTTTATAATCATCATCATGACTGTCATCATCATCACATTACCATTGTCATTATCATCACCATCACTGGCATTGTCACCATCATCATCATCATCACATTACCATTGTCATCATCACTATCATTATCACTATCACAATTATCACCATTTTTATAATCATCATCATGACTGTCATCATCATCACATCACCACTGTCATCATTATCACCATCACTGTCATTGTCACCATCATCATCATCATTTGCCTACGGCTTTGATTCTCAGCTATGTAAACCCTAGAGTTCATTTTAACAGTAACAGATAATGAAGTCTTGAAAGACTAACTCATAGAAACGACACACACAGACTCAAACACCCACCTACCCACTAACTTATAGAGGAAATAACACTGGCCCAGGTGTCGAGGACCTGGGTTCACATCTTGCCACAGACACTTACTAGCTGTGTGACCCTAGGTAGGTCACTTGAGCCCTCTGTGCCTCAGTTACAACTTCTGTAACAGGAATCAGTGTTTACAATCCCTTCCAGCTCTTATCACCTGGGTTTAAATCTCACCTCTGAAACTTACCACCAAGGAGGAAATTGTGACCTAGGTACTTTAAGTGACTTACCAAACATTACACAGAGATACTGTCAGAGATGGGATTTGAATCTAGGTCCTCTAACTCCAGAGATCCAGGGCCTTTTCTGTTGTTCCTTGCAGAGCCATGGCTTGAGGATACCCATTAGAATCAAGGGCAAGTTTTTAAGGATGGGGAAAAATGACTTCTTGTAGTGATTGGTGGAGTGGAAAAGAGTCCTTGGGGGGAGAGAAGAGAAAAAGAAAGAGAACAACAGACAGGGAAAACTCTGGAAGAAGATAGGTTCAGTCAAGTCTTGTCAATTCTGCCTCTGCAATCTCTCCACTCCTGCTGCTGTTCTAGGTCAGGCATTTATCTCTTCTCACATGCCAGCTAGTCAGTCATTCTCCTTCTACCGGGTTCCATCTCTAGTTCATCTCTCATTTGCTGCCCAAGTAGCCATGTTTCCAGAACACTTCTGATGCTGACTCTCCTTATAGAGGATTATAAAGGTTTACAATATACTTTACACATATGATCTCAGTTTATTTTCATCCTCACTACAACCCTGTGAGGGAGATGTTATTACTTCCATTTTATAGATAAGGATATTAAGGTTTGGAGGTGTTTAATGACTTAGAGAAGATCACAAAGCTAATCGGTATCCGAGGCCAGATTCTAGCTCTGATCTTCCTGACTTTGGCCAAATCCATTAATTTTCTGACTAAGTCCCAGCTGCCTCAAAAGTTCTCAGTGGTTCTCCAGTCCCTAGCTGACATAGGAGACATCCTACAATCTGGTTCTTTATCTAATTATCAATCACTCAATCTACATCTAGCAACATACACATTTTTCTATAGCTTTCTATCAATCAGTCTCTACATACATATTTCTATTTACCTCAATTTATATATTTCTAGCTATATCTCCATCCACCAGTCAATCTCTACTTACATCTCTATCTCTCTACCTACCTCTATCTGCATAGCCATATCTAAACCTATAGAGAGGTGAAGCCAAGATGACAGAGAGTAGACACAACTCTGTGACCTCCTCTGACATTCTCTCAAACCAACAGCAGATTAAGCCTCTGAACTGATTTTGGAGTCAAAGAACCCACAGATATTTGGAGTACAACAATTTCCAGAAGAAGATACCTTGGAAGAACTTCAGAACAGGTCTGTTTCAATCGAGTGGGGGGGGGGCAGTCTGCTGAGCCCAAATCACAGCAAGGGGAGACCGAGGCAAGAAGCTGGAGCGGGGAGTCAGAGTATTGCAGCTTCCATGCACCTGGGAATCTTCTGTGAGCCTCTTTGGCCACTCTGTCCTGGTTGCAAGCAGGTGGTTTGGTAGATTTGCTACTAAAGGCAAATTGAAAACTACTGAGCCCTGGAAGAATGCCAGAACTAGTTGCCATTACCCATCACTGGAAATCAATCAGCAGAACTTTCCCCGGGGCAAATTAAAGCAGCTGTTGCTCCTTCGCATTGAACAGACCTTAAGCCTTAAAAAAATTAATAAAAAATAAAAAAGAACTCTCACCATAGATAGCTTTTTTTTTTTTACTCCAAATGAAGTCCCAAAGGGAGACATGAGCTGGTTCCCATTTCACAAAGATTGCATAAAGGATCTTAAAAAAGAGTTAGAAGAAAAAAGGGGAAATGAAATGAGACCATTACAAGAAAGAATGGGAAAACCATATAATGCCCTACAAAAGAGCTATTCACCAATTCACTGAAAAACAAAATTTGTGAAATGGGAAAAGAATGCAATGAACAAAACAATTCAATTGGCCAGTTACAAAAGAAGCTAAAAAAGGTAACTGAAGAAAATGATTCACTAAAAATTATAATTGAACAAATGGAAGATAATGACTCAATAAGACTTCAAGAATCAGTCAAACAAAAACAAAAAAATAACAGAAAATATGAAACATCTCCTAGGAAAAACAACTGACCTGGAAAATAGATCTAGGAGAAACAATCTAAGGATTATTGGACTTTCTGAAAGCCATGATAAAAAAAAGAACCTAGACATTATCTTACAGGAAATAATATCTCTTGCTATATCTCCATCTATCAATTAATTTATACTTTATCTATTTACTACTTCTACCTACAAACTTATATTTATCAGTCTCTATGTGCATATCTGTATCTTATTTTATCTGTCCATTTTCTATCTATCTAGCCTTCTGTCCCTTCGACATACTCTAATCTACATTTTTAGGAGACTACTTTAATTCTCATTCCCCATTTTACAGCCTGCTTTCTCTCTCCATCAGAATATGCCTTGATATCGCCCCCACAGTTTCCTCAGGCTAGCCTGAGTCAGTTTCTCATCCCCAGTTCATGTTGGACAGTGTCTGGGATCCTAGTTAGCATTTTATTCCTTACTCTCCATCTTCCTACCAGAGATGAACATTTATTCTTTTTTCTGTTGTCTTAAGGTCTTTCTATCTGACCATAGGAGGAAATGGGTGATTCTCACTTCCCAAGTGAAAATGACCTTTGTCTTCTCAAATTCCTTAATGCTCTCTCCTTATTAGGATTTATTTCATTCTCCATTGAAAATATTATACTTTCATATCATAATTAATAGTCACAGAGAAAAAGAGCTAGATAGGATCATAGATTTGGAATTAGAAGGGGCCTTATAGGCTTTTTAATCCAACTCCCTCATGCCAGGAAATTAATTTTTTTTAAAAATCAAGTGATTGTACCAGGTCCTACAGAAATATGAGATTTTTAACCCAGGTCATCTGATTTCAAAGTCAATTGGTTTTTCCATCATACCAAGTCTTCCTAAGGCATAGACCTGATGGTGTCATTTCCCTCCTTAAAAAACTTCCAGTGGCTCCCTATTGCCTTGAGAATAAAATCCAAATTCCTAGTTCAGTCCAGCCATTTACTTGCTCCCCATCCTTCCTCTATACCCTCTGGTTCACTGAATCTAATAAGAGTATGCCCCAGGTACCTTAATCCATTCAGCTTTGAAATCACAGCCTTGGAGTTTTGCTAACCTGATTGTTGAAGCACCAATGCTTCCTTTATCTAGCCTGCCCCAAAAAGTAGAAGGAAGGGCTTCCCAGGCATGGAGCCAACTTTTATAAAAGCATGGAACTGAGAGACAAAATGTCCAGAGTATGGGAAATACCAGTTAGCCCAATTTATTTGGAATATAGCATAAGAGAGGGAAAACCATATAATCATCATAGAAACAAAGGTCAGAAACAGATTATAAAAGGCAGCAATAAAGAATCCCTGAAGCTTCTTTCACGTGCTCAAATCTATACTTCTGAAATCACAATTTCTGAATTTTCAAAACTAAATTTCTTTGACTTTGTGATGTCCTTATCTCTCACTGTATGAAGAGTGAATTAGAAAAAGAAGCAGGGGGACCAATTAAGAAACTACTGCAGTACTCCAGGAAAGAAAGTACAGTTTACTTTGGTATGTATTATAATAAAGGAGGTGCAAGAGATGTCAAAATGGTGGAATTGACAAGACTTGTCAACTGATTGGATATGGAGGATGAATGATGAAGAAGAATTGTGGATGACTCCAAGATTAGAAATCATGGTTCATAGAAAGACGCCAGTATCCTGGATCTAAATGGAGAAATTAGGAAGAAGGGGAAAGATCATGAGTTCTAAGCATGTTGAGTTTGAAAGATGAATTCTCCACATACTGAGTTTGAAGTGCTAAAGGATATCCAGGTATCAAATAGACAAATAGAATTGGAGTACTAAAATTTATAAAAGAGAAAGGGTTTCAAAGCTAAAAATATGGTGAACTATATAGATAAGTCCAGAGAACTTGGGGTTCAAGGAGAGGACTCTAAATTTATATCTGGATAATCAAATCACTCAGATTACAGAAAATTCAACTTGAATTCAGCATTCATGTATCTGGAATCTAATGTACAGAGAAAAACCGATAAATGATACTCTATCTCTATTCAAGGAGTTTAAAATACAGCAGGCAGATATATTTACATTGTCAGCATCTCTCTCCTAACATCAGGGGCTGAAGATCTAGCTCTTGCTTCTCTGAATGTATCTGACACACCCTGAGCACAGCCACTAACACCCCTTAAAAGCACCAAGTCTTACAAGGCTTCAAAAAAAAGAATAGTTTTATCTACAAAGCAAAGAGCACAAAAAGAACTCTTATCCAAGCCTATAGAGATGGAATCAAAAATAATACCCTCTAATGCTATACCCTTCTTCCTAGGGACTTGCATAATCCCTGTGATTTATAGTACTACCCTGATAGAACCATGAAAAATGGGAGGCCAAAGTTTACTCTACATGCCAGTGATCTGAGGTGGGACTCTATGTTCTTTCAGCAGCTGTCCTATTGATGCTCTACCGCTCAATTGCTATGGTCCTCCACTATTCTACCATTATTGCTGCCTTCAGCTCATGTCTCCAGTATTCATTTGTCATCCACCAGATGGTGCTAACTCTCTCCCTTCTTCCTGAACCTCCTCTCAAGCAGGTGGACCATGAAGCAATTATTGGAGGCTCAGCTTTCCCAGATCCTATTTCCAACTCTTTCCAAGGTGGATACATTAAGTGTTTAAGTCCAATATTAAATGTCTGCTGTTTTATTGTCAGGTCCCATAGACCCACCCTTCATCCAAAGGCTCTCATGGGACTGTAGAAATGGTTCTTTCTTCGACTGATTGATGGCTCCTCAGACCAGGTCACCTTGAGTTGTTAGGGATTTAGCTTATCTCCTGGTTGAGGTGTTCCTTCTTTCTTTCCATTTTTTTTTTCTTCTCTCATCTCCTCTCCTCTTTATTAGCTGAGTCAGGTTATATAAATGACTCTCGCCTACTTTTCAGATTTCTCCAAAGTAGAAGGGAGTTGGGTGAGGAGGGAGGCAGAAACTGTGAATCAAAGAGAGAATCAAAGCAACCCCTCACTACAAGAATTGTGAAAAATTAGAGATTCAAGAAAGACTCTCTTCTAGTAGGGGGAAATGAAGGCGTCATACACAAGACAATGTGAACTAGAAGAGTGAATATTAATAGGCAGAGGTATGGAAGAAGTCCATTCTGGGAGGAATGAGTAAATGCAGGGAAGTCACACAGGACAATTCAAGATCAACAACTGACTAGGAATCCATTCTGGCTGAAATTTAAAACGTAGAAGTCAAGTAATAGTCAAGTTGGAACTAGATAGTGAATGTTCTAGAGAGTTTATGTTCTACCTAAAGAGCAATAAGAACAACAAACAATAATAATAGACTTTTATATACTGCTTTAGAATTTTTCAAAGCACTTTCCTTGCTCATTGCTTATTGCATCCTTTCAACAACCTATGAGGTAGGTGTTACTATTTTCATCATTTTACAGTTAAGGAAATTAAAGCAAAGAAGTGGATTAACTTGCTTGGAGCCACACAGTTAGCATCAAGGAATTCTTCAATGAAGAAGGATTTGGGCTCCTGAGAGTATTTCACACAGTAGTGAGTCTACAGAACTGAAGATCAAATAAATAGAAATTAAATTTCTTAGTACATGAAGGAAACCTGATTTTGGACAGCAGTCTCAGCTTCCTACTATAGATTGATTTGTGTGTGTGTGTGTGTGTGTGTGTGTGTGTGTGTGTGTGTGTGTGTTTCAAGATTGTTCAGAGAACAGAGCCAGTATGTGGCTGAAGGTTGTGTTCTTTGTGCAAGAAAGCATGTGTATGCAGCCTATACAGAATAAAGGTAATTAAATTTTGTGTATTCAGTCTGTTATACAATAGAGAACAATAATTCAGTTAAACAGCATATTTTGATAATAAGATTGTTTTCCTCCTCACTAGCAAGTATCTGAGATAGGATTCAAATCCATTTTATCCACTGTATTACCTAGCTATTGAAAGTCTTGAGTGAAGAGGGGAGTGCCTCACATGATCACATCTGTCTATTAAAAGAATGGCATTGGATTGATGGGAAGGATATTCATGATATGATATCCAAAGAGAGGAGGGAAGAAAGAAGTACCTCAAGCACATGGGTGCCATGGAACTGAATGGAGTTCTGGGACTCATCAAAAGATAAATTTTTCCCCTGGAGAGAAGCCAGTTTGAGAAGGCAAAGCATGTAAAGCAAGGAGGGTGGCTCAGGTTGACATGCTCATAAAGGACTCTTTTCTCATATCTGATTGATTGGTTTATATTGAGCAAGAAGAAACCAAAATTCCACTGCTAGAGAAAAGGGATAGTCATCAGATGTAATGGAGATAAACTAGAACCATCCCCAATAAGATCAGGGGTGAAATGAGGTTGCCTACTATCATCATTAATATTCAATATTGTGTTAAAAATGTTAGCTTTGACAATAAAAGAAAAAGAGGTTAAAGGAATTAGAATAGGTAAGGAGGAAACCAAATTATCATTCTTTGCAGATGATATGACTTACATATGCAGATGACTTAGAGAATCCTAGAGAATCAACTACTAGAAATAATTCACAAGTTTAACAAAGTTGCAGGATACAAAATAAATCCATATAAATCATCAAATTTTTATATATTACTAACAAATTCTAGCAGCAAGAATTACAAAGAGAAATTCCATTTAAAATAACTATAGATAATAGAAAATATTTGGGAGTCTACCCACCAAGACAAAGTCGAGAAAAAGGCTAGATAGAGTTGTTCTTGCCCTCCAGGGACTATGCCATCTACAATTCTCAAAGTCAACTCCAAGGCTATCTTGTTCAACTTGCACTTGAATGAGACTTTCCTCTATTACACACCTGATGAGTGGTCATCCAATCTTGGTTGGAGGATCTTCAGTGAGAATGATCCCCCTTGCTAAAGACTAACACCAATGTTATTTGTGGTATGCCTCAGACACCCAAAGTAGTACCATGCAGCAGAAAAAAAAATACTGCTTCTAGAATTAGCCAACAAGATCTGAGTCCCAACTCTGCTACTTCCCAACTATGTGGGCTTAGACAAGTCATTTCATTTCTCCAATCTTCCATCTCCTTGTCTCTAAAACACGGCAATTAAATAAACCTCTAAGATTCCTTCCAGCTCCAAGTCATTATTATTCATTGATCAGGCTAATTCGATTAGCCATGATTTGTCTTTCAAAAGTGCATTGGTCACTGTCCCACTTAAAGGCTGTCATTTCTAGATATATAATGGGAAGATTGCCTACTATCTCACAGACATCCCATTTTCTCCACTTACCTAGCCACCATACTAGTTAGGACGTCACCACCTCATAACTGCTCTTCTATCCAATCCATTTCCCTAGCAGGGAGTCAATTAATACATATTTATTAAGCACCTACTATATACCAAATTGGATATGAGGAGTGAGAGATAATAAAAAGCTGAGGATGATTGGGAACCAAAGGTAAAAATGGGTGGAGTTTTAGGGGAAAGATAATGAGTTTGATTTGGGGCATACTGAGTTTAAGATGCAACCTAGATATCCAGTTTAAGATGTCTTAAAAGTCAGCTTGAGGCTGGGGGAAAGACGGACATGTGTTTAGGCAGTAGGGAAAGAGCCAGCACACAGAGAGATTGAAGATCACCTATTCTACCTCCCATCCAAACTATTCTATTAGATGTTTCTTCATATAAAACCTCCCATTCCTGAAGGCCATGAGCTGGACAGTCCCTCGTGCTAGAACACCATCCTTCTTCCCCAATGCCTCCAAGAATGCCTTGATTCCTTCAAAGAAAAGCTGATTTTCAACCTCCTATAGGAACAAGTGATCTACCGTTCAAATTCACTTCATCTTTTAACTCTGTGTGTAGCGTAACTGTATTTTTATATGTATTGTTTTCTCAGTAAAATATAATTTCCTTAAGGCAGGGACTTTTTTGGTGCTAGTGTCTAGCATGTAGAAGGTCCTCAATAAATGACTTGGACTGAAATGTGGGCAGAGCACCTCTCCTCAGCTGAATCCACTCTGGTGTCTTCAGTACCACTCCTTATTGAACATCCTTCCCACGTGATGGCCAAGTAAATATTCTTTGGGGAACTGTTGAATAACCTACACGTTACTTACTCTGGCCTGAGTCAGGACTAGCCCAGTCCTGCCACCGTGTGCCTTTAACTTTGTCTTTTCACCTCCCTAGGTCTCAGTTTCTCCATCTGTAGAATGAAGAGGTTGGGCCAGTTGGTCTCTGGGATCCTGCCCAGGACTCACTCTTCTAACTCCTTTTTTACTGTCTCATCTCTTGTGCTCATGTCATATTCCCACCAGTGTGCCTGATTGCTGATTTTGTTTTCCACGTCCTTCTCATGACACAAAGCTGGCATTACCTTGTGACAGCACCGGGGTTGTACTTTGGCAATTTCCTGGACTGAAAAATGACCAAGTTGGATTGGGGACTCTTTCTGATGGAGAACATGGCCCATGGGTGCGGAAGGCAGCTGAGCATCCTGTGCAAGAGAAGCTTGGAACACCCCAATACACTAGCGAACAGACACTTTCCCATCTCCCCTGGGACCTCCATCCGTCTCCCTCAGCACGGCAGGTTAGACCCCAAGCCAGTTGGTTATTCCATTCACCTGCCACTCATCTGCCCATAGGAGGGAGGCCATAGCAAGGCTCTGCCGGGAAGGCAAACACGTTTCCTAGCCAGACCATGGCTTTAACAAGCAGGAGGCTGAAAGCTCCAGAGTCAGGGGAGAACAAGGAGCTTCATTCAGGACAGGGGGACCGTGTCTCCCTGCCTGTTTTCCAGGTGTGTGATCTCACCACATGGAAAAATAGAGGCCCGGCCAAAGTGAACTCATAAAAGCTTTGATGAGCAAAGTTTGGAGAAATACAAATCATCCCGAGCCCGACAGGCGGCCCGACTCTCAAAGGGCTTGGCAGACACCCTTAATTCGTGGTTTCACACAAACCCTGACAAATGTTTATGATCCGGAAGAGGCAGTTCTCAGAGGTGCCGGGTTTGGCTCTGGGGGAGAGGGGCATGGAGCCCAGGCACCCAGTGGCGATCTGTAAAACTGAGGGGGCTGAGCCCAGACAGGGAGCTCTCTCCCTGGCCGGGGAGGCGGCACTCCAGGCTGAGATTTCTGGAGTTTCTCATGCACCAAGAAGCCAAGGGCCTTTGGCTCAGCCCCTCAGCCCTCCTACCCTACACTCTTAGAGCCTCAGCTTCCCCAACCCCCCAAACCAGTCACCAGCAGCCGGGTGATCAGATGCACACGCAGTCCCATTTTCTCCTTACGTTCCCAAGTCTCAGGTCACCTGGCAACTTCCAGAAGGGTCCAATGACATCATGAAGCATTCTGGTCTCTAAGAGGGACAGCTTTGGTAAGTGATTGGGAGGAAGAAAGCCATCCCACCCAGCCTCCATGTTGGACAATAGCAGGGCACTCAAAGGCTTCCTTGTGTTCTCTGGCTCCCCTCCCCTCCCCAGGAGGGTACAGGGAAAGAGGCAGCTGCTAGAGAGGAATCTGCAAAAGCACCTCCCTGCCGAGATTACCTCCCCTGCGCCGCGTCCTGAAGGCCACATTTGTGTGAGGGAGGCACTGGGGGTAATTTGCACAGGAAGCCAGAGCTGGGTTCCTGCAGACAGTTGGAACTAATTGAGAAGGGCCAGCCAAAAGTGGAGCACCAAATGGGAGCTGAACTTTAACATTCACAAAAATTGGAACGCCTTTTCCACCCTCTCTCTGGCTTGTTTTTTCTTTTTCTTGCATTTTTTTTTTCTCACAGACAATTGCTGAGTGAGGAAATTGGGCTTGGAAGGTGCCACACCCCAGCAGATGGGTTCCTGCAATGGATCCTTTCTTCCAGGAAGTCAGGAGGGAGCTGGGATTGACCCCCCCCCCACATCCCTCCCCCACCCAGCTCTGCCCTTTCAACAAACACCCTTCTTTTCTTTTCCTTGGGAGATGAGGCAGTAGAGTGAGAAAGAAAACTGGATTTGGAGGTGGAGGATTGTGTTTGAATCCTGTCCATGGGAGCTCAGTCCCCTCCCTTAACTTCTGGGGCTTCCTTGGAAACATCTCCCCCAGGGCCTTTCACCAACATCAGCCCTCACTCCCGAGTGCCTCCCATCCACTTGACATCTACCTTGGCTAGACCTGGTTATCTGAATGTTTCCTCTGCTATCTGAGGGCATGCTCCTCGAGGATGGGAGCTCTTTTTGCCTTTCTTTGTACCTGCTACTCTGCTCCTAGGCCCTGGGACATAATAGGTGCTTGATAAATGCTTTTTTTACTGTATCTTGCCCATCAAAAAGCATTTAATCAGTTCCTACTATGTGCCAAGGTAAGAGGATGCTAATACAAAGAATGAAATAATCTTTGATTTCAAGGAGATTACATTCTATGAGGGCTTATACTCCATGGAGGGAGAGATAGCAAGAGAAAAAGACAGACGGACTAAATGGCTATGTTATGTATGTCTCTATACATATAGATAGATCAATCAATATATAGATAAACCAATCAATTGATCAACAGAGAGAGAGAGAGAGAGAGAGATGGACAGACAGATAGATTGATAGACAGACAGACACAGATAGATGGATAGATAGACATTTAGATAGATAGATGGACAGACAGATAGATTGATAGACAGACAGACACAGATAGATGGATAGATAGACATTTAGATAGATAGATGGACAGACAGATAGATTGATAGACAGACAGACACAGATAGATGGATAGATAGATAGACATTTAGATAGATAGATGGACAGACAGATAGATTGATAGATAGACAGACAGACACAGATAGATAGACAGACAGACAGACACAGATAGAGAGATAAATAGGTAGATGATAGACAGACACATTGACAGATAGATAGTTGTTAAATCATGTCAGTTGTTTGAGTCATGTCTGACTCCTTGTAATCCCATTTGGGATTTTCTTGGCAAAGATAATGGGAGTCATTTGCCATTTCCTTCTCCAGCTGTTGAGGAAACTGAGCCAAGCAGAGTTAAGTGATTTATCCAGGGTCACACAGCAAGGACCGGCTCTAATAGAATCTGAACTCAAGTCTTGCTGACTGCAGCCCACTGCTGTATGCCCTATGGCGCCACCTAGCGCCCCCACATACACACAGGCATCTGTTTATACATTGATGTGTAAATATGTAACGCTATCTAGATACATATGTATTTCTACCCACATATATGTGTGTACACAGAATAAAGATAAAGAGGAATGAGGGGTTAAACATGTATTAAGCACTTACTGTGTACCTCGTGCTAAACACTTTACAAGTATTATCTCATTTGATCCTCCACAAACCTTCTGAAGCTGGTAATATAGTAAACCCCATTTTATTTTTGAGGAGACTACAGTGGGCAGAGCTTAAGTGACTTGTGCAAGGTCACACAACCAGTAAATGTCTGAGTCTGGATTTGATGGAATCTGATGGCAGACCCAGCCACTTATAGACAAATAAATACAAAGCAGTCGGGGCCAGTTCCTTAGGCCTCAGCCTCTCATCTCTAAAATGAAACAGCAAAGACTGGTCTGGAAGCCTCTGAAATCTGAGCAGAGAACTTTTCCAATCAATTAATCAATAACCAGTGTCCCCATTGGGTCACCTTGCTGGTTCCTGCCCTTGCTTCTCATTTTAGAATCCCTGGCTCCCTTTTGGGGTGGGGGGAGATCTGCAGACTCCACCCCCCCAGGTGCTCATCCCCTACTCTATTCTGTGCCAGGAAGTGCCTGGGAGGCAGGGATGCTTCCATTTTGTGTCTGGATGCCCAGAATCCCCCTCTGCTCCTGGCACAGTACATATTTAATAAATTCTTGTGCAATTGGGTTCCTGCCAGGCTCGACCATGGGAGAGAAAGTCAGTAGGATCTCAGGCTGGAAGTGACCCTAGAAATCATGTTACATACAAGAAAACTGGCTCCGAAGAAAAGGAGCGACTTGTCTGGTGCAAGGGAAATGGTGGGTTTGACTCAGAGGACCGGCGGCATGAAAGTAGACGGGGTTCAAATCCTGGCTCAGCCTCTTGCTGCCATGTGACCTTGGCCAATTCATTTCATGTCTCTCTACACTTCAGTTTCCTCATCTATGAAAAAAAAAAAAAAGTCTTTTATTTCTCTTCAAGCTCTAAATCTGTGGCTATGACCACTGGAGTTTCTTACACTTCAAAATCCAGACGGTACTGACAAGTGGGAAGCACTGTAAGATTTTAACTTAGAAGGGAATTGGTCTTCGCCCTGGGGAGACTCTCAGCCCAGCCAAGATTCCCCTTTGAAAGGAACAATTAGAGAACAATTGAGGATAATGTATATTCGGTGTTAAATGGTTCAGTAAGTGCCAGAGACTTCACAAGAGGAAGAAACACCTCCAAGTGCAATTTCACCCACCAATCCTATGTCGCTCTGCCCTGGGCACAAATCCAGCCATAATGGGCCTCAGCGGGCACTACGCTGGGGCATCCCCAAAGGGAAGAACTAAATTAGTGTGAACTTCCAAACTTCAGCATTCTCTTAGTTCTAGGGATAGCTAAGTGACACCATAGTAAATAGAGCATTGAGCTTAGAATCAGAAGGACTCATTTTCCTGAGTTCAAATGTGACTTTAAACATTTGTTAGCTGTATGACCCTGGGCAAGTCACTTCACTCCGTTTGCCTCAGTTTCCTCATCTTTAAATTGGGCTAGAGAAGGAAATGGCAAACTACTCCAGCATCTCTTCAAAGAAAACTCCAAATGGAGTCACAAAGAGCTGGACACGACTGTACACTATCAACAAATAATCCCATTCTCCGGGTGAGTGAAGGTCCAAGGCTATGAGAACATGTGCTAACTACAGGAAACAATTCCACCATCTAGACCAAGACTCCATCCATCATAGAAATGGTAGCAAAAGGATATGGGTACCAATCCTATTTCTTCCACTCACTGTCTCTGTGAATTGGGGCAGATCATATTGACTCAGTTTCCTTCTCTGTAAAATTAGACTATCGGACTATGACCTTTTGAGGTTTTTGCAGCTCCAGATTTTAATTAAACCCTCCTCTAATAGCTAGCACTTAGATAGTATGTTAAATCTATGTTATGGAAATGCTTGTTTTATTCCATAAATTAAAAATTAAATTTAAAAAAGGATTACATAGTCTTCTTATTACAGATGAGAAAGAATTTATTACCCTACTGGAGAGTCACCGATGAATCCTAGAGTTTGAAGGGACCTTAGAAGGTTTCTAGCCCCAAACCCTCTTATTTTATAGAAAAGGAAACTGAGGCCCAAAAAGATTAAGTGGCCTGTGCAATGCCAGGGGAGGCAGAAAGTTCATACTGGACTCCTGGGTTCTCTCTATGATACTACATCATCGTCCTTAAGAAGAAGGGATCTCCATGTGGGTAGGAGGTTGGACTAAGGGGCCTTGGAAACCTTCTGGGGTGTGTTGTGCCCTCCCCAGACAGACAGTGATTCCCCACTCACACCTCCAGGAGGCACAGGCAGGAACCCCAGCATCCCTTCTCCTCCAGGACATCTCTTCTAACCCGAATAGGGTCCTCTTCCTTGCCTTCATTTTCCAAAGCCAGGCCACTGCCTTGGGGAGGGAAAGCTTCTTTTCTCAGTTGGTTTGGAAGCGTTCAAGCTGGAACAAGTCTAATGATTCTCTTGAATTTTTACAAGCGGCTTCATGTTTGCTGTCAAACCCATGACAGCTTTTAGAGGATGGGCAGGAAATAAACCATTAATTATTGCGACTGCACCAAATGGTTCATATTTATGAATTTATTTCAGAACCTTCTTCTATTAAGTTGGAGCTTTCACAAAGCAGAGAAGGAGGGAAGGCAGTTAAGCTACCAGAGATCCTTGAAGTGCCTTAGACAATAGAAGCAGACCTCATTTTTCTTTGGAATTCCCACCTCTTCTTTTATGAACTAGTCATCTGTTCTCTAAAATCACCTGACCAATTTGGGGAGGTGGAAAGGGGTAAGATGCTCTCAGGGGGTCCTTCTTCCATTAGGAAGTGAAAGTTTATAAAGACAAGACATTAGGGTGGGGTTTGGGGGGAGGCATTTGAAAGCTGGTATTGAGGAAGAGATCATATATATGGCTGTACAGAGGCCTGTGAATCATTAAAAGGTGGGGGAATGGGAGGAGAATCTGACCTCCAAACAGGATCTTAGAGGTCATCTACTTTAATCCCTTAAAGGAGACTAAAGGAAGCTGAAACTCAGAGACGAAAGGTGACCTGCAAAATGGCTTCTGAAGGGCAGGGAGGTACACTGGAAAGAGCACTGGGCTTGCCTCGGAAATAAGAACAGACATCCCATTAAACATACACACACACACACACACACACACACACACACACACACACACATACACACACACACTCACACACATCCACTCACCCACCCTCCATTCAGATCTCCATCCCCACCAACGCCCCTTCATATACATCCAACCACTTCACAGATTTACAGCATTTTATAACCTGTGGGACCCCCTGAGGTCATTTGAGCCAAGCGCTTTGATCAGGTAACTTTGATCAGTGTTCCAATGGGATGTCAATTTCCTTCTCTAAGACAACTTCCCTCATCCATAAAAAGGAAAGAATAATAAATTCTAATTCTATCATATCTCCTCTCTGCCTCTACCTGAGTGTTCTTGAGATAGTAAGCCCAGAGGAAATAGGGAGATTGTTTCAAAAAAACAAACAAAAAAAATCCCACAAAACAACAGAATTATGGATAATTCTTAGAAGCTACGATCTCGTAGCATGTCAAGGCTTACAAAGTACTTTCATGGATAATTCAAAGAGTTTTATTTCTTGAGCCAGAGAATCTGAGTTCAAATTCTGTCTCTGCCATTTATTATCTATGTGACCATAAGCAATTACTTGGCTTTCTTGGGCCTTCCTTTCCTCCTCTATAAAATAAAATTAGATGGCTCCCAGGCTCCTTCCAGCTCTAAATCTCTAACCTTGGGATAATTAAAATTCTTGGACGTTATTACCCGTAGCACTTTAAAGCTTTCTTTATGTCAGTCTCAAGAGGTTCAAATATCATGTTCCCCAGTTTACGTAAAAGTAAATCCCGAGAAGTTCTTTATGTAATCAATAGTCATCTGTCTCCTGATTCCAAGGGCTACATTTTTGCTTTTAAAAAATTACATAATTTGTTTATCTATCATTTTCATTTCTAAATATATCCCTCCCCAATTCCTTTCCTTTATAACCAAGAATGAAAAGGAGCAATTCTCAGAAGGTCAGATACTCATCTCAATGAGGTAGGGGCTTGCACCAGATTCACAATTCCTTCCTATACTGCATTCTGAAATATTGCAAAGCTCTTAGTCTCAAATGCAATCGAATAGTCCTTTACTTGGGAAATCATTCTATACATGTGTAATGGGAAGGACTGGTCAGTGAGGGTCCAGTCTTTAGAGCATTCACAACATACTCTCCCTGCCAATAAACCACAGGGAAGCTTGGTGAGCCGGCTTCTGGAAGTGCATGATGGATGGCCCCCCCTTTCCTCCTCTCAATGCTGTGACAAACTAGGTCCTTTTTCTCAACTCAGACTGTCTCCTTCTCTTTTCTGGTGCTTTCCCATGTTTTCACAGCTCTCCCCCTGGCCCTGACCTCACAGAGCCTGCAAAAAATTTATGGCAACTTTATTTCTTCTGAGGCTATATTCCCCCTCCCAAAAGAGATTACATTTTAAGAGAGAGGCCTGGAGAGGGTAGCGCTGAACCCAAAGGAATTACTCTCTAAAGGTCAAATTATAGGTAGAAAGGCCTTGAGAAAGATTCTTTTGGGGGGAAGATGGAAATAATAACTTTCTCAGAGTCCCTCGCATAGCACTAATAGACTGTTGTGTCCGCTAACCACACATATATCTCTTAAGAGCTAGCGCTGATTTCTTTCTGGATGACTCTGACATATATCCAGCCCTCCTCCATCTTGATGTCTGAGCAGTAGCATTAAATTCCTGTTTAGCATTTGATATCCCTTTTCCTTCAAAAATGGATGAAGGAATCTATGTGCTGTGGAGTTATCTGTGAGAAAATATGGTGGGCGGAAGGGTAACAGCTCTGGGGCTCTGCCCTGCTTGCATTTCATGGTAAAAACACTGGGACAACCAGAATATTGGTTCTAGGACAGAGTATTTGTTGAATGATCACGAATAAGTTGTGGTTTATATTCATTATTGTTATCTCATTATCGTTATTCAAATAGAAAGGGGGTTGGATTTAGTTACTATCTTGTTATGATGCTTTTATATTCAATGTCCTTTCCCCCTGGTATTTATATCCCCAGTGTCCAAGTAAGTACTTAATAAACATTCATTTCTATTTTCATTTCTATCTATCCATCTATTTACCTTCTAGCTAGTATTTATCTACCATCTATCCATTGTCTATCATCTATTATCTATTGTCTTTTGATAAATTGTCTATCATCTATTTATCCATCATCGATCTATTGTCTATCATCTATTATCTATAAACATGTCATATATCTAGCATCCACCATCCATTATCTACATTGATCCATTGTCTATCATCTATTATATATCTATTCTCTATCAATGTATCATCTATTTATCATTTTTCTAGTCACGATTTATCTATTATCCATCTACCATTGATCCATTATCTATTATCTGTTATCATCAACCCATTGTCTATCATCTATTCTCTATCATTGATCCATTATCTATCATCTTATCTATTTTCTATTGTCTATCGACAATCAATCCATTGTCTGTCATCGATCTGTTGTTTATCTATTGTTTATCTATCATTTATCTATTTAAAATCTAACACCCAAGTAATGAAACGGTTGCTTTTTATAATCAAAGAAAACAACTCTGGCAAAAGACAGGATAATGGGGATAATATGGGCCTCTCCTTGTGCTCACATAATTTTGATTTTTATTTGGCTGGGCCTCTGTATTTGGGAAGAAAACACTCATTTTTATAGAGATTGTGACTATTTGGTAGGAATAATAGCTAGAATTTATATAAGATTTTAAGATTTACAAAGTATCCTACACATGTTTTCTGATTTGAGCCTCAAACTGTAGAATAGGTGCTATTATTGTCTCCATTCTACAGATGAGGAAATTGAGGCTGAGATTTTAAGTGACTTGCCCAAGGTGATACATCTCTGAGGACAGATTTTAATCCAAGTCTTTCTGACACAAAGCACAAGGCTCTATTTACTATGCCACCTAGATGTCTCATGTGCTAAAAATGTTCTTAAGTTTTATATGGGAAATGAAAGCAAATCAGTCCTAAGCATTCATCTCCTAGTTGGTATATTGGCAAAAATGACAAAGGATTGGAATAGACATAGTGGAGAGGCTGTGGAAAGACAGGTACCATAATGAATTGTTAGTGGAACTATGAATTAGTACACTCATTCAGGAAAGCAATTTGGAACTACACAAATAAGATGGTTAAAAACACCCATTCCCATTGACCCAGTGATTCCACTTCTAGTATATCCCTCAAGGTCATTGACCTCCATATATACTCCCTTATGGAGAAAGGCTCCATATACACCAAAATATCATGATAGATCACTATTGTATCAGAATGATCATAAGTAAGAGTTCACTCTTTGATAATAGTTTTGGTGCAGGCTATGGGTTAAAGTTTCACAGATATTTTTAAGGTCTGTTTTTATATGGATATTTATCACCTGTCATTCCTCCGGGCTTTTGAAATATAATTCTTTCTTCCAAGTAATTTCTTCCTAGAGATTTGGTAGGCACAAGACTTTGGCAGCGAGAGTCTGCACAATTTTTAGTGATTTTTAAAAATTATTTGCATCAATCACCAAGCTCCTTCAATCAATCAATCAGCAATAATTTATTAATTGCCTACTGTGTGTCAGATACTATACAAAGTGCCATGGACCTAAATATAAAGAAAGAAACAATCCTTGTGAGGAGTTTCCACATTAAAGGAGAGAGAAGTATACACAAAGCATATGCAGAATAAATATAAAATGAATAAATACAAGGTAGTTTGAGAAAAAGGATACTTTAGCACCTGAGCAGCATTTTAAAGGAAAAAAGGAACTAGAATGAGGCGAAGATAAGGAAGCAGTACATTCCAAACATATTGACAATCAGTGAAAAAGCAGGGAAACCGAGTCACATGAGTAAGGAAGAGAAAGAAAAGGTCCGTGCAGCTAGATCAAAGAATAAGGAAAGGGACTCTCATCCAATGTGGTCAGAAAAATAGATCAGGGCTAAATCATGAATGGCTTTAAAAGCTGATCAAAAAAAATTTTTTTTAATGTTTTATTTCAGAGACAATATGGAGCCAATAGATTTGATTGAGGAGAGTCATGTGATCAGATTTACACTTAAGGAAAATTGCTTTGGTAGCATTGTGTTGGATGGTCTGATATGGAGGGTGAGACTTGAGGCAGGGAAACCAAATGAGAGGCTGTTACAATGACCTAGGAAAGAAGTGATGAGATCTTGAATTAAGGAGGTAGGTGTGTGAGTAAAGAGAAGGATGCTATTATTACCCATTGAAGAAATGTGAAGGCCAAAAGGCCAAGATTTTACTATTGCTTATCTCTGTGGGGTGAGAGAGTAATGAGTCAAAGAGAACTCTGAGTTTATAAACCTGGAAGACTGGAAGGATGGAGTTGCCTTCAACAGAAATAGGACAGTTTGGAAAAGGAGACAGCTTTGGGGGTGAGAGGTGGGAAATGAGTTCAGCTTTGGACATGTTGAATTTGAAATGTCTGTAGCGACCTGTTTATAATGTCCATTGGCAACTGTGATGTAGGACTAAAGATCAGGAGATGAAAGATAGATATAGAGAGATGAATAGATAGATGTATTATTATATATAGATAGATATGGATATGGATATAAGTGAATAGGAATAAAGATAAAGATATAAATGTGGATATACATATCTATAAAGATATGGATATGAATATAGATATCTGAAAGTCATCTGCATAGAGACTCACATGGTAGTAGAAGAGAGAATATAAAAAGGAACAACATAACCTTTTTTTCAAATTCTGTTATTTTTTTCCAATTACATATAGTTTTCAACATTCACTTTTTAAAAGATTGTGAGCTTCATTTTTTTCTCCTGCTCTCCCTTATTTCCCCCTCCCAAAAAACAATCTGACATAGGTTATATGTATACAATCATTTTAAACATTTCCACATTAGTCAACAGCATAAGCTTTTTTTACAATTTCTGGTTCTAAACTCCTATTATTGATCCCTCTGTTTCCATAAACAAATTTACTTGATAATGTTTTGGTAAACATTTCTCTATGAAGATATTCTTGCCTAAGGTCATGCAGGTGTCACCTACATGGGGCCTTCTGGTTCCACGGTTGGATCGTAACCATCTTCTAGGGTTTAGTTGGCAGTAAAGCACTTTCGTATTATTTAACACATCCAGTATCATGTATCTGTTATCAGCAGTAATGCTTTTGAATTCCAAAAGCATTTATGTGTTCGACCTGTTCTGGGAATTTCTTTCAGTCTTCTTCCTCCATTTTGGTAGGGGAGTGTTAATCTTCCATAGCCACTCTGAGGATGCCTTGGTACTGTCTCCTTAACATTGGAGGTTTTCATTAGAATATTTTCCCATTCTATAAGATCAGTGTTACGGCTCCGAACACATGTATTGTCAAGTATTATATCATTGTTAATAGCTATGAACTTGTTCTTTCCTGTCATCTTTGGTTTTAGGATATCGGTTCCCCTCAGTATACTCAGCCATGATCTTTTCCTTAATATCTCAATGTTCAATGTGTCACGTCTGAGTAAGATCAAGGATTTTACTTTCATCCATTGGTTCAATTCGGCCTCCGGATGCCATTTTTAGTCTCTCCTGTTCCCTGATCTGAATGGAGGCCTTGTCACTTATTAAGTAGAAATGCTATCGTGATCTCACTGTAAAAAGTGGTTTCCTCATCATGCACCAAGTGAGGAAGAAGTTACTCTGGTACCACCGGCACCATCAGGAGCCAGGCTTAGTTCTATTATGGGACATGGCCAAATGCCAATCATGAGCATTATCATTTCCATTATTGATTAGAGTTGGGGGAGTAATGATGCTGTGGAAAGTAGAAATAGCAGTGGACCTGAGTTCGAATTCTGCTCCTTCTCCTTTGTGTGGCCTTGAACAAATTACATTCCTTTTCTCTGCCTGTAAAACAAAGGGATTGGACTGGGGATGTGGAGCACTCCCTCACTCAGATCTCTGGGATAGAAGGAAGTTCTAGAAAAAGAGAAGACAGATGAGGTCCTGGAAGTGAGATTGAGTGAGCCCCCCCCAAAGTAAGAGTCACCCAGAAGCTTCTCTGTGCAGAACAATGACGGCCCTGTAAGAAGCCTGGGGACGGAGCCCTTCAGAACTCAGAGATAGGAACAATAATGTTGACAGCATTTAGGTAACTTACTATGGTCATTTCTATCTGTCTGAGCCTCAAAATAACTCTGGGAGGTGGGAACTATTATTATCCCCGAATTATAATGAGAGAGGAGGGAGAGGAGGAGGAGGAGGAGGAGAGAATGAAGAAAAGGAGGAAAGGAGGAAGATGAGGAGGAGGAGAAAGGAAGAGGAAGAGAGAAGTACAAGGAGGAGGAGGAGGAAAAGGAAGACGAGAATGAGAGAAAGGATGAGGTGGAGGAGAAGGAGGAAGAGGAGGAGGAGAAGGAGGAGGAGGAGGAGGAAAGGGGGAAGATGAGGAGGAGGAGGAAGAGGAAGAGAGAAGTACAAGGAGGAGGAGGAGGAGGGTGAACACGGAGGGGAAAGAAGGCCGGATAAGCGAGATGACATCACAGCCCGAGGGCCGCCAGACGCCTCCGCCAGTTTGTTGGGGTCTCCAAGTCCTCTCTCGGTGTTTTGGCTCCGTTAGGGTGTGTGGGACTCCCGTGGGGAGCACTCACTACCAGGCTTATTAAGATAAACCAAACACCCCTCGGGCCGAGGCCGGGCGCTGCCACAGCCGTTCCCAGGCTTCCAAGGCGGCCCCGGGAGGCCGGTACAGACCCAAGGGCTTCACCCCTTTCTCCCGGGTGACCCCGAGCCCCTGCCCGGCCCCTCGCCCTGCCTTGCCTCCTGCCCCGCCTCATGGCGCATCATTCCCTGCTCCGTGGGCTTCCTCGTGCTCCCACGTCCCTCGCCTAAAGGCAGCCTGACCTGGAGGCAAATCCCCTTCGGGATTTCTCTCCAGCAGGTCCTCCTGTGCCCACTAGATGGTGCTGCGGAGCCGCCGTGGCCGGGGCGAGGCGGGAGGCAGAGCCTCTCGGCTCCGGGCGCTCACCCCCTCACCCCCACGCTCCCGTCTCAGCCTCGCAGACACATCCGGGCTCCCCTGTGCGCGCGCCCACGCTCACCTGCGCCCCGCCCCCTCCCAGGCCGCTGCGCCCCCAGACGGCACCGCCCTGCGGTGACTCCCAGGAGGAAGGCCCGGCCACCGACCCTCTGTCACCTCCCTGACCAGGATCCCCAGCGACGGGGACCCCAGCGCCCGCCCGGGCGGCCTCTCCTCGGGAGTAAGGGGTTCCGTAAATCGGGCTGAAATTGTCCTCTGACCACCCGGGCCCCTTCGGGGGCAGACACAGAGAATCCCGGCCCACGTGACCAGCCTTCGGACACCCGAAGTCACTTCTCCGGAAGAGGCGTGGTGACGGGCGCGCATCGGGCAGTGGCGCCGGAGAATGCGCGAAGGGGGTTCTGGGAAGTCCGAGGCCGGAACGTGGCAGGCCGCGCCCTCGGGGACCTGATGTTCTCCTCGGAGTCCAAATGTGGGCCGGGAGATCCGCGAGGAAGGAGGGAGCGTCCCAAAGAGCGAGGGAGCGCAGCGCGGGGCCAGCTGAGGGCCCAAAGCATCATGGGAGAAGAAAAGCAGCGCTGCAGACATGGGGGGGGACGCAAATACAAGGCCAAGGGAGTGTGTAATGGGGGGCGCTGGTATCTGGTGTGGCTAAAGCAGAAAGGGAGGGGGTCAGACGGAGTCTGCCCCGGCAAGGGAGGAGTGGGTGGGGAGCACCTCGACTGCCCGCGCTATCTGAAGCTGGAGTTAAGAGGAAGCTGGGGAAGATTTCAGAATAAGGGAGTCCGTGCCTTAGAAAACATGGTTTAGTGTGTCAGAAAGCCAGAGGAGGAGGAAGACGAGGAGGAGGAGGAAGAAGAGGAGGAGAAGAAAGAAAGAAAGAAAGAAAGAAAGAAAGAAAGAAAGAAAGAAAGAAAGAAAGAAAGAAAGAAAGAAAGAAAGAAAGAAAGAAAGAAAGAAAGAAAGAAAGAAAGAAAGAAAGAAAGAAAGAAAGAAAGAAAGGAAGAAAGGAAGAAAGGAAGAAAGAAAGAAAGAAAGAAAGAAAGAAGAAGAAAGAAAGAAAGAAAGAAAGAAGAGAAAGGAAAGAAGAAAGAAAAGAAAGAAAAAAGAGAAAGAGGAAGAAAGAAAGAAAGAAAGAAAGAAAGAAAGAAAGAAAGAAGAAAGGAAGAAAGAAAGAAGAGAAAGAAAGAAAAAGGAAGGAAGAAAGAGAAAGGAAGGAAGAAAGAAAGAAGAGAAAGGAAAGAAGGAAGAAAAGAAAGAAAAAAGAGAAAGAGGAAGAAAGAAAGAAAGAAAGAAAGAAAGAAAGGAAGAAAGAAAGAAAGAAAGAAAGAAAGAAAGAAGAAAGGAAGAAAGAAAGAAGAGAAAGAAAGAAAAAGGAAGGAAGAAAGAGAAAGGAAGGAAGAAAAAAAGAAAGAGAGAGAGAAGGAGAGAGAGGAAAAAGAAAAGGGAGAGAGGAAGGGAGGAAAGGAAAGCATACAGGACAAGGAGGAGGCCACTGTGATAGTTTAAGTAGAGACTTCTGGGGATTTAAGTTGGAGTAATAGATTTGAGAAGGGGAAAAGGAGAACCAAACATTAGAGCTAACAGGGAGATAGAATCAACTAAACTTAGAGGGAACGGTCTAAGATGACTTAAAAGTTAGAACCCAAGCGACTGGGAGAATGGCAAAGCCCACCAGGGAGATGAAGAATTCGGGGGAGGGGGAGACTTACTTGGAAAGGGGTGGGGCGGGGCAGAGGATGACTTCCAGTAGGAGAGAACATTCATCCATATGCATGACTCCCTAAGTCTTCTCCTCTCCAGGTGAAACATCCCAGGCTAAACATTTGCACACAGTGGAGCGCTCATACATATGGATGCTCACCCACACAAAGCCTCCTGCCCTCCCAGACTCACAAACTCTCCTTAAAAGTCACCTCCTTGACTTGAGGGAAACCACGAGGATGAGATGCTAGGGGAAGAAATAAGAAGCAAAACAACTGGGATCACCTTGACTGCATCTGTGCAGACAAAACAATGAGCCCAGGCACCAATCCGTGCCACAGACCCAGGAGACAGAGTCAAAAATGATCCAGAAAAGGCAGCAAGCGGATCCGTTTGTGGAAACCAGTGTTCGTTCACATGCTTAAAGACAAAGGAACAATCTGTAGGTCACACAGACAGTCACTGACAATTGTGTGAATGTTTTTTCTTTCATTTTTATGCTCTTTGTGCTCTTGCTGAGATAACTAAACCTGTTAAAGGAAATTAAATTGGGATCTGAAAAAAGGAAAGGATTTTGTTCTTCAGTCACGTCCATCTCTTTGTGACCCCATTTGGGGTTTTCTTGGCAAATATATCCATGTGGCTTGTTGTTTCCTTTGCCAGCTCATTTGCTAGGTAGACAAGGTGAGGTGACTTGCCCAGGGTCACACAGTTGGTAAGTTCCTGAAGCTGGATTGGAACTGAGATTTTCCTTGATTCCAGACCCAGTGCTCTGCTGCCCTGAAAAAGGGAGTGACTTCAAGATATGAGATTTGAGTTTGAATCTCGACTCTTTACTAATACTGGTGGACGAATCTGGACCTCAAAGTTTCCTCATCTGTCATAGAAGAGCATTGGGTTAGATGCCATCAAAGGCAATTATTTCCAATTGTGGTCAGCACAGGGAATTCCTAGTATGGAAATCCCTCCAAAAATGAGGAGACAGGTGTTAAGAGTTTTTGAGGTTAAATGACTTGTTCAGGGTTGGATCAAATGCAAGAATCAGAGGCAGCATTTAAGTCAAGTTCTTCTGGACTTAGTACTGTGACCACTGCACCATATTGTCTTGTAGAAGAGATAGAGCAGAACAAAATGACAGGTATATATATGCTCGTGTACATATGGTTAGGTAGACAAAGCAAGTCAACAAGCATTTATTAAGCACCTACTATGTGCAATAATCTGTGCTTAATATTGGAGATACAAAGAAAGGCAAAAACAGTCCTTGCTCCCAAGGAGCTTCTAGTCTAACGGGGAAGAAAATAGTTATGGACAATGAAGCTATACACAGTTTAAATTAGAGATAGTACTTCAGAGAGAAGTTATTAGAGAGATTGCTGTATAAAAAAAAAGATGTTAGATAGATGGGTAGATATTAGATATGTTACAGATGCTAGATATAATAGATATTAGAAAAGAGAATGAAAGAGTGAAGGAAGGGAAGGAGGGAGGGAAGGAAGGAAAGAAAAAGAAAAATGCAAACAGAAGACACAGAGAACAAAAAGAAGTAGAGATTCTGAAAATTGTAGATTGATGTTCCCAGGATGTTTCTGATGCCTTTTACAATCACAAGAAGGAAGGCAACTTACCAAAGAAAAAACAAAAAGAAAAGAAAGAAGTCTGAACAAATTTAAGAACCTGTCCAGTAAGCTGTGTTTACTGTCACAAAAATATAGTAAACTGTTCAGTAAGAAAAGTGTACATTATTTATTTCACATATCTCTTATTTATTCTACCCAACTCTCTCCCTCCCTCCCTCCCTCCCTCCCTCTCTCTCTCTCTCTCTCTCTCTCTCTCTCTCTCTCTCTCTCTCTCTCTCTCTCTCTCTCTCTCTCACACACACACACACACACACACACACACACACACACACACACACACGCTTGTTGTTATTTGTTGTTATACTTTTAATTTCATCAATAACTGTCAATATAATTGAATCTCAAAATATTAAAAATGGTAGGAGACTTTAAAAATTAGCCAGTCCAAGTCATGGATATAATATCTTCTATTAATATATATGCTTTCTTGAACTGGAAATTTATTATTACATATTTTGCATCCTCCCTGATGTACTGCTGAGCACATGACATTGTTTTGTTTTGCTTTGCTTTGCTTGTTCTATCTTTTTCTATTTTTCTTACTTTATATTTAGTTGTAAATAAATAAAATTTTAAAATAATATAATAAAAAATTTTTAAAAGAAAGTATCTAGTCCAACTCCCACCTCACCACGGGGCAGCTAGGTGGACAGTGGAAAAAACACTTGCCTTGGAGTCAAGAAGATTCCTCTTTGTAAGTTCAGATCTAGCCTCAGATACTTTGCTTTGTTTGCCTCGGTTTCCTAATCTATAAATAGAGATGGCAAACCTCTCCAGTGTCTTTGCCAAGAAAACCCTAAATGGGATTACATAGAACACCCCTGAAAAATGATCCAACAACAACAAAAACACTTGAAAAACTGAAACCTAGAAAGATGTGATTTGTTTGATGATACAGAAAGAACAATGGACTTGGGGAAAAAAAGACTTGAAGATTCAATTCTAATTTGATCATGTATTAGCTCTATGATCATAGACAAGTCATTTAATTTCACTGAATCTCAGTTTGTTTTATATATATAATCATAATAGAAGAATAATACTCATACTTCCCATCTGGTAGGAAAGTAGGATCATAGAAACTAAACTTTAAGAATTGTGTAGTCTAATTTCCTCATTTTACACATGAGGAAACTGAAGACCCAATAAATTAAGTGATTTGTTAAAGGATATGCAGAGAGTGACTATCAGACGATAGATTTGAATCAGGTTCTCTGAGTCTGGGCCCAACAGGAGCCCATGTCAATATTAGCAAGATGAAACATTTTAATGAACAAATAAGTAGTTCATCTCACCTTTCTCTAGTGCTTTATCATTTGTAAAGCACTTTCCTCATATTGCACATATTATTGACCTCATTTTACATATAATCACCAGGGTGCGCTGCTGACCACTTGCCTGAACCTGTCCAGGATTCAGTCATTCACTGGTTTCCAGCAGGTAAGCACTCCAATCAATGCCCCAGGGAATTCTCTGGCAGCTTCTTCCACAGTTCTGTCCTTTGTGGGTGGTGAAAGTGTGTGTGTGTGTGTGTGTGTGTGTGTGTGTGAGTGTGTGTATCCATCAAATGTCCTAAATCCATCCTTCTCCCATTAGACAACTCTGTTCTGCTCAGCCCCATTTTTCAATGGTGTCTATTCACAAAAGCATGTCACCTGCACTCCACCCATCCTCCTCATCCTCCTCCCACCAAAACCAGGACTCAGTTTCAGGAACACACTGTACCTGACAGCTAAGTTTTCACCTTGTTTTCCATATTGCTGGATAGCCATTCACTAACCACACACTAACACACAATTCTCCCCTTCTTAGTCTTCCTCACTCCAATACAAGGTTACTCCTTCAGATCAGGCACTAGTCTGCTTTCTGCTTATGATGTGCCTATTTTCTGATCCATAGCTAGTGCTTGATAAATACTTGTTCCCTTGCCTGTTGCCATGTACCATAGAAAGGAGGCTAACATGAGTGGAAAAACATATAAAAATAAAAGTACTCTCAAGAAGGGCATTTTTAAAAATAGATTTCTGTTGGTATCTTTTGTTGTAGCAGGACCTACATTTCCCAAAGAGCAATCCTTTATAGTATTTTAAAAGAGCAATAGGAAAAAAATTAGCAAAAGCAAACAATAGATCGAAAAATATGAACAATTCTTTACAATTGTAGACCTTCATTTCTACAAATGAGTGGAGGTCTTCTCAACTCTATTACTTGAAAGCAAAATATACTCGTTATAATTTCACAACATCCAGTTTCTACTGTTTTGTTGTTACTGTTCTATGTAGTAATCATTGAGCAGACTTGGAGCCAATTTTTAAATGAAAGCTTTTCATTTTCAAAATATATACATGGATAATTTTTTACATTCTCCTCTACAAAACCCTGTGTTCTGATTTTTTCCCTTCCTTTCCCCCATCCTCACCTCTAGTCAGAAGGTGATCCAATATATGTTAAACATTGCAATTCCTCTATAATTATTTCCCACAGATATCATGCTGCACAAGAAAAATCTGATCAAAAAGGAAAAAAAATGAGAAAGAAAACCAAATGCAAGCAAACAACAACAAAAAGAGTGAGAATGCTCTGTTGTGATCCATGCTCAGTTCCCCCCAGTCCTCTTTCTGGGTGCAGATGGCTCTCTCCATCACAAGACCATTGGACAATCTTATTGTTGACGAGAGCCATGTCCGTCACAATTGATCATCTTGCTGTTCAGGCATTTTTTTCCTAATGGACTCCAACTCCCATGTTCTTTTCACAATATGTCAGTTTACTTGCTCATATAACCAATTTATTTTTTAATTTACTGATGAGACATTGAAATAAGCAGTGTGTGTAGTATCCAAAGGCTTGAGTTTTGCTAATTGCTATCTATGTTGCCTTAATAAAGCTACTTCCCTTTGCTTGTGCCTCAGTTTCCCCATTTGTAAAACCAATCAACAATCAGGCACTGGAACAGGTATTGAACCACACGTCCTCTCTGGCTCTTCCAATTCTAAATCCTAAAATCTCAATGCTACCTTCAATCTCTTGCCATTGAGGACAGTTATATCTGACAGGAAATACATAACCAAAATATGAAAGCAGCCAGTAACTGGAGGAAGTGGACAACCAAGGTAGCTATTGTTGGTTTCCTAGAAGATAAAAAGCCAGGATGGAATTTGAGCACCCAGTCTTCCCCAAGGTTACAGCTGCCAGTTGCTTCAACCACAACAGAGACAAAGACCACTAATAACACTGAGCACTTATAATCTCTAAGGCAATTTACCAACATTAAATAATTAATCTTCACAATGCACCTGGCAAATAGGTACATCTGTAGCCTAATCCCCACGGCCCAGCCAGGGAATCTCAGGAAGAACCACAAAGAGAGCTGGGAGAGGCAATGGCTTGAGTGAGAACTCCGGGATGGAAAATTCAATCACCCACAGTTCGTCTTCAATATACCAAATTGTTGGAGTAATTTAAAGACTGAATTACTTGGCAGAAACTTAATGTCATGTTTACTACCCTGCCTGCTAATACTTATCGTGCCGTATATTTGCGTGCCACTTTACAACACGAGGATCAGCTTCGGATGACTCTCTTATTTGGTACTCACACCCCAAGGCGGGTGGAACCAGGATCCGCGTACCCCATTTGCGGATGTGAACGAAAGATCATGTGGCATATCAGTGACCCAGCTGAGACTTTAGCCCCCGTCTCTAAAACTGAGCCCTGATTCTTTCTACTGCCCACACCAGTAATTCTGTTTATCCATTTATTCATTCAACAAGCAAGATCTGGCCACCAATCATACTTGTGAGGAGGGGGAGAATTCTCTCCCAGTTCCAAATCTCTCCATCTCCTTGTCTAATTTAGAAATATAAGAGACCCTAGAAGCCATCAAGTCCAACCCTTTAGGGTTATAAAATTGTAAATCTGGGCTTTTGAAGGCACCTCGGGGTAAATATAGTCCATGCCTTTCATTTTATAGATGAGGAAACTGAGGCACAGAAAAGCAAAGTGGTTTTTTCAAAGGACACATAAAGGTTGGTACCAGAAATGAGATGATTAAATTATGAAAGCATTTAGTATTTGTAGAAAGGGAAAAATGAGGTAATTAATAAAGGCATATTAGCTTTGGAAAGTTTTTTTTAAGCTATGTAAATGTCAGGGATTGCTGGTGATATTATTGCCTGCTTTTACATGTCAATCTTTTCCATCCCAGCCTTCAATATTTGGTTTTATCAGCATGTAGAAGCTCCTTCCCTTCCTAATGGGGTTAATGGGTTTTGCACTTGGAGTCCAAAAGGCCGAGGTTCAAGTCCCACCTTAGATATCTTTTTAGCTGTATAACCTTGATCAAACCAATTAAGTTCTATGAGTCTTGATTTCCTCATCTATAGATTGGAGGTATTTATAGCACCTACCTCATAGGAAGGTTGTGAAGATCCAGTGAGGTAATGTCTGTGAAGTGCTTTGCAAATCTTAAAGCATCTTATGCATGTTAACTATCCTCAAGACATTTCAGAGAAGGAAGGAGATAGAACAAAATAGAGAAGAAGAGAGAGAAAAAGGATGAGAGAGGGAGAGAAACAGAGCCAAGAGAGGCAGAGACAAAGGAGAGAGAGAGAGAGAGAGAGAGAGAGAGAGAGAGAGAGAGAGAGAGAGAGAGAGAGAGAGAGAGAGAGAGAGAAAGAAGAAGAAGAAGAAGAAGAAGAAGAAGAAGAAGAAGAAGAAGAAGAAGAAGAAGAAGAAGAAGAGAGACTAAGAGGAGAAAGTGAAAGAAAGCAAGCAAGCAAGAAAGATAGAGTGAAAGAGAGCAAGAGAAAGATAAAAAGCATGAAAGAGACAGAGAAACAGAGAGTCGTGCAAATATAGGTATATCCTACCTAATACTGCTAAGTGGTTCTATGAAAAAGTGGTACTTGATGAAACTACTAGAGCTCAGATATTTCTATAGGAACATTACCAATATCCCAAAGAGAATCAGTCAGACAATGCCATGGGACAGCAAAGTTTTGTGAAATCCTGATGAGACTTGGTTATAATATCACTCCTTCATCTCAACATAATATGTTCAGATTTTGTAGCTCATTATGAAAGATTTAGAGCTAGGAGAAAACTTAGATTTTTCCTAATCTAAGCCCACCATTTTATAGATAGATGAGAAAAGTGAGATCAGGAGAGAGACGAGTTGAATTGTCCAAAGTCACATGGATCCTAAGCAGAAAAGCCAGAATTTAAACTAACTCAGGCTCTTTTCTCTGCTTCCCTGATTTCAACAATCAAAGAGGCTAAGAGTTGACCTAGAGTCAGCATGATTCAAGGAGAGAGGGTTCTATGAAGTCCAGTAAGTGAAATAAGAAAGTTAAAGTTTGGGTTCCTGGTTGGATCAGTTCTCAGTTTCTTGTGTTCACAACATCATCCTTTGCAGAGAATTCTTCACACTTTTTCTACAAGGTTTCATCTAAAAAGCCTGGGTCCTAGAGAGAAGCTGGAAAATGAATTTCCCACATCGTGACCTTCACAACAGAGCTGTCAGCTGGAAATCAAGAGGTGGATTGGGGGCTCTGCTGTTACTTCCTGTTTCTCTCTAGGTCATCCTTTCCTTATCTATCCAATGAGAGGGTTGGACTACTAGAGAATCTCTTAGGATTCTTCAGGATTGATTCAAGGAGAATGGATCATGAGCCATGAGATGGAGTGCTGCTTTGATTTTGGAAAGTCCCGGGTTCAAATCCCACCTCTGATATTTATTAACTATACAACTGGGCAATTCATTTAACATTCCTGAGTTTGTTTCCTCATCTAGGAAATGAAGGGATTGGTCTAGATGGTTTTTAAGCTCCTTTCCAGCTCTGATTTTTCCTCTGGTTCCTTTGATTGTTGCCTTTGAAAAAAGGCATTTCCTAAGTTATTATTTCCAAACGCCGGCCTCAGATTTTTGTTATTTACTAAATGTCAGGATGAAGGGAAGGAAACATTCCTTCTCTCCTCCATCAAGAGATGTTAGTAAATATTTCCATGTTCTGCAAGGCCTGACTTTAAAGCCTTGATTGTGTTCAAATAATTGAAGCCAGACCAACTCACACCTTGGAGGATAACGCCGGCAAAGCTGGAATAAGTGAGGGACAAATCTGCAGGGAAAAGAAAGACTCACCAGTGCTGGCCCTTTAACTTCCTCATCCCTCTTTAGCAAAGAACTAAAGATAATGGGAGACCTCCGAGGTTCCCGAGTCCAGAGGAAAAACCCAGCCTCTCTGTCCTCCCACTAAGCAGCTGGTTTTCATTAACACCTTCAAATAAAGGGCCTTGGAATAGCATTTTCCATTTGCCATGGCTTGGTTCGGAGCACTGGACAGTGGGGTAACTCACATAAACTTAGTGGGAGTCACTGTTAAAAAGAAACTCCAAATTCCATCTACCGGTAGAGCTAGTTAGCTGGAATTATGGATTCACCTTGGAATTGATTCAAGAATAATAAAGTATTTTTTAAAGTATCCAAAATTCAGAGAAAGCCATGGCAAGACTAGGGACTCTCCATATTGAGGCAGTTTGGAATAATGGTTCCAGAGACTCGGATTCAAGTTCCCTTTTGGCACCCATCAATCAATCATTTGTTAAGTGCCTACTATGTGCCAGACATTCTGTTAAGTACTGACTTATTTATAGACAGCTATTAGCTAACTGCAAGCAAATCCCTTTTATTTCCCTGAGCTATTTCTTCATCTGTAAATTTGTAATAATAATACTTGAACTTCTGGTTTCTCAGGGCTCTTGTGAGCAAAGTATTTTGTAAACCTCAAAGCATTGTAGAACACAGTTCAAGTCGACATAGAATTATTAAGCACCCACTGTATACCAGGCAGGAGATGCAAAAACAAAAATTAAATAATCCCTGCCCTCAAGAAGCTTCCATTCTTGGGCAGGACAATATGACATGTACAAAAAGTAGGATAATATGAAGAATATTGAGGAGAAAGAGAAACATGAATAACGCAGGCAGGGATGGTAAGAAAAGGTTGCAGAGAAGAGGGGACCCCAGAGATGACCTCAGAGAGGAAGACAGAGATTCCATAAGGAGAAGATGAGGAGGAATGGAGGGAAAGGGAGGGAATGACTCGTAGGAATACAGTTCCAAGTTCCAAGGCCAATTAGTAGTCGAGTTTACTGAAATGTACATGAAAGAAAAGGAATAAATGAAAACAAGGTTTTGGGATGCACGTGCGGATTGTGGAGGGCTTTCAAAACCAGGCTACCCAGGTCAAAGAAGTCAGAGATGACTGCTGAATGGGGATCACATAGTCAGACCTGGGCTAAGGTGCACAATTGTGAGATTCCCTATTTATCCTCAAGTAGTTGCCCCACAGCAGGCTTAGGAAGAGGTCTCTGTGAAAGCAACAACAGTAAATAAAGTCCTAGGTCTCAGGGTCAGAAGGGACTTTGTGCTGGTTCTTCTACCCCAAAGAGAAAAATAGATCCATAGACCCTTTGGACAAATAGTAGCTTTAGAAGACTTATTTATTATTGGGGGGAGTTGATACAATTTTATTGCTATCATCTTTTATTTTTACAACATCTAAATTCTTGTTTATATTCCTCCTTTCCCTCCCCTAGAAATCCTTTGTAATAAATTATCTTTAAAAAAAATAATCAACAAAACTAATCAATACATCCCCAAATAGTCTGGCAACATATGCCGTTCTCCACATCTGTGAATCATCCAAACTCTGCCAAGCATCGGAGGGTGGGATCTTTTAGAAGAATTCCTGTTGGATTTATAGGGTCAGGAAAGAGCAAAAGTCAAGGAGTCACTGGGACGCTCTCCTTCACTCTCTTGTTCTCTCTGGCTTTCTCACTGGAGAAATCCCTGTAATTGTGAGTCACGGACGGCTTAAGAAAAGCTGTTCTTTGGCCACCAGTCATCATTCCCCCATGCCTATCCATGACAACTCCATCCATCCTGTGTCTGCATCTCCTGTTAACTTACCCTTTTGTCGTCAGCCTATAATCCTCGATCTTTGGATAGCAAACTGCCTTCCTTTTAGACCTGGGCTTCCTCCCTCCAGCCAATTTATTTTGATTTTATTCCACATTTAATTTTCTATCTGTCTTAGTTGTAAGCCTCTTGAGAACAGGGATTTTCACTTTTTTTCTTTCCCCGATGATGGTACAGTACCTGGCACATAGTAGGTGGTTTTTTAAATACTCAGTGGAATAAACGGAATCTTGGTGACCCTCTTCTGGAGATTTTTTGCCATATCGATGCCCTTTCTAAAACAATGGTCATGGTGCCACAGATAGGGCAGAGCATGTGAAGCCAGTGCCCTACTTCCCAAAAACTGCCCTTCTTTTAATTCAGCCTAAGGTTGTATTAGGGGATTTGGGGAGAGACAGCATATAAAACCATTTCCTTATATTAAGATTCCATCATGACGTGGCTCTTTTCAATAATGAGATGATCCAAGCCGATTCCAGTGATCTTGTTTTTATTTTTTTATTAAAGCTTTTTATTTACAAAACAGATGCATGGGTAATTTTTCAACATTGACCCTTGCAAAACCTTGTGTCCAAATTTTTCCTTCCTTCCCCCCACTTCCTCCCCTAGATGGAAAGTAATCCAATATATGTTAAATATATTAAACTGTTCTAATGAGCTTGTGATGGAGAGAGCCATTTATACCCAGAGAGGTCCGTGGGAACTAAGTGTGAATCACAACATGGCATTTTCACTCTTTTTGTTGTTTTTCGTTTGCATTTTGTTTTCTTTCTCATTTTTTTCCCTTTTTGATCTGGTTTTTATTTGTGCAGCAAGAGAATTATATGACTATATATATATATATTGGACCTAAATATATTTTAATATGTTTAACATATATTGGATTACTTGCCATCCAGGAGATGGGGTGGGGGGAAGAAGGGGAAAATTTGGAATACAAGTTTCTGTAAGGGTCAATGTTGAAAAATTATCCATGCATATGTTTTGTTTCTTTTTCTTTTTTTTTTTTTTTTTTTTTTTGAGGCTGGGGTTAAGTGACTTGCCCAGGGTCACACAGCTAGGAAGTGTTAAGTGTCTGAGATTTGAACTCGGGTCCTCCTGAATTCAAGGCTGGTGCTCTATCCACTGCGCCACCTAGCTGCCCCCATGCATATATTTTGAAAATAAAAAGCTTTAATAAAAAAAACTGACCATAAAAGACTCTATCATATTAAAATCTCCATCTTTTCCAGCTAAACTCTGACCAAGTCACCATGCATGTCCTTCTCACTGTGCACCTGTGAAGTTGATGTTCTTAGCCCAACAGTGAAACTTTACATTTATTCCTATTTGAATTTCATTTTGTTAGAACAAACCCCAGTGTTCCAGTTTATGAAGATCTTTTCTGAATAGTGACTCCGTCAACTAGTGTGTCAACATCCTTCCTGTGTTCATGCCGTCTACAAGTCTGACCATCATGGCACTTATGCTTCCATCCAAGTCACTGATAAAAGTCTTCAGTAGCACAGACTGAGCACAGACCGCTGGGGGACTCCACTGGAGACCCCCATTCAGGTGACATTTAACTCTTTGGACCTAACCATTTCACTAGCCCCGACTCAATGGACTGTACTGTTCTGGTCCATCTTCTGCCTAAGAATAGGCCAAGAAATTCCCTAAAACGTCTCACCAGCACAGTGCAGTGGAGAAAGATCTGGGTTCACAATCCCACTCCTGACATTTATCTCTGTGACCTTGAAGTTGAGTTGTTGGAAGCGTTGCCCAGTTAGAAAACTTAATTATCCCTATCAATACAGATCAATAATCGCCATGACACTTTCAGTCTTAGAAAATCAATGGTGTGGGGGAGTTAGTTATGGGGGAGGGGCAGCTGGATGGCACAGTGGCTAGAGTACCAGCCCTTCAACTCTGGCTTCAGATGCAACACTTCCTAGCTGTGTGACTCTGGGTAAGTCACTTATCCCCAATTGCTTCACAAAAAAAAAGCAAAACAAACAAACAAAAAACAAAATCAGCACCAAAAAAGGTCAAGAAGCAGGAGGCGAGCCTCTGGACACTCAAACCTGTGGCTGGTTCAGAGGCAGGGCCATCCCCAACTGCATGGGATAACCCCAGGTGTCAGTCCAAGGACTCCACCCACTCTTGGGCAGACCTCTGAGAACCCTGCCGCCAAGACTAGCAAACGAGTCACAGAAAAGATGAGGAACTGAGTGAGAAGCAGAAAATGAATTTAATTCTTTATTTATGACCGGGAAGTCCTCCCAGATCCTACACAGAGCCCTCCTTCCAGACTCCACGAAAGAGGACAGAGTTAGGCTGAGGGAGGAGACCATTGTTCAAAACCTGGCTTGGACACAAACGGGCCCTGGCCCAGAGAGATGTGCAATGGAAAGGGTGGCCCGGAGGGTCTCGAAGGTCCCTTCCAGCCCTACACCGGGATCCACCACGGTGCCTTTGGACTGCACAATACAGAACAACAAATAAGTGTCAGTAATTAAAGCATGCCTTCTGCCCACCGGACTACCAAGCTTAAAGCTGAAACAAAGACTTAAAAACCTGAAACAAAGCCAGTTTCTCAGAACTTTTCCTCATTCAGCTCTATTAATGACAGGAGACCTAGGGCAGCGTGAAGCTCTGTGTGTGTTTGGGAGGGGGAGAAGGGCAGCCGGCTCCATGGGGATTCCAGTCCTAATCCTGGGGGACTGGGGTGGGGGAGGAGGCTTTACAGGGAAGCCTGTTAGAAGAGGGACATGGCCACAGGAACAAAATCCTGAAAAGATTCCCCCCCCCCAAGTCCCATTTGTTCCTTACAATTTATTTTTCTGCTCACGCCCCTCCACAGGATGAGATTTCCCGACTGGAAAGTGGGGTCCTGAGCTCCAGAACCTCGGTGTAAGGAGGTCCCAGCCAGCTCTCCAACTGCCCTGCTTTTAAACCTCATGTCTGCTGCTTTTCCATTTTTTTCCTTTCAGTTTCCTTCTGTCTTTTGTCTTCCCCCATTAGAGAATAAGCATCTTGAGCACAGGAACTGCCTTTATTTTCAGTGGTTTTTTTTTTTTTAATTTAAAGAAACAGAAAAAGAAAAAAGAAACAAAAAAGGAATACAAAACAAAATGAAACAGAACATTGTCATGGGCCCAGCAGAACATCAGGGAGGATTCAAAATATATAACAACAAACTGCCAGTTCAACAAAGTGTGTATGTGTGTGTGTGTGTGTGTGTGTGTGTGTGTGTGTGTATTAGTAAAATAGATTATGTTCATGCGTCCACCTTTTCTTTACTTCCTTGCAAATTGTTCTCTGCTTTCAGATACTTTCAGATATTCTTTATTTCTATTTGTCTCCTTAACCCTGAGCCCAATGCCCAGCACGCAGAAGGCACTTCATAAATGTTTATTAAGTGGCTGAGCAGGCTGCTGGCCCATCCTAGGGGAAGATCTCCTGCAAAGGCCGCTGCCCCCCGCAATGTCACACATGCCCCAATTCCACGGTTATAACTTCATTCCTTTGGAATCTGCTTTGCCCTCTCAAGCCTCCTTTTAAAAAATGTAAATCCCCTGAAGGGGTCACGGCTCCTATTTTTCTCCTCTGAAAAGAGAGGGCAGGAACCTTTCAGCTTCCGCCCATGTAGAGCCTTCCCTTGTGAGAACACAAGGATCTGGATTCCTCCCGCTTATCTTCTCGGACCCAGAGCTTAGCTCAGTGACTGGGGTGTTGCACACATTTAATAAATGCTGGTTGACTTGACTTTCGAGATCTGTAAAGCTATGGGCCCTTTCAGAGTCAAAGGACTTGGGTTCAAGTTATGTCTCTGTGTGACCATTTTAAGCCCCTGGGCCTCAGTTTCCCCCACTATAAAGTGGGGAACTTGGTCAAGATGGCCCCAAAGACTCCCCCAAGCTCTCACCTGATGCTCCTGGGACCTAGAAGTAGGATTTTCAGCCCCTTTGGTCATTCTATCTCACTGGTAACAGGTCGCCTGGGCCCCCAAAACTTTGTGTGACCAAAGGCAGGAGCAGGGTCAGAAGGCAAAAGTCTCTGGTTTCACGATTAGCCCTGGACTCGTGTATGTGAGTGCTTTTGTCTCATTAAAACGCTGCCCTCCTTAGGTACACACTGCCACACACAGACCCTGCCAGTATTTTTCCCAGGGCCCATCTCTGCTGGCACATCTCTGCCCTCCTTCTGGGCTCTGAGGTTCCCGAGTCTTGCCTTTGTGCAGACAAGGCTATTTCTGGGGAGGACAAACCTGCAAGCCCAGAGATGCCAGGGGGAATGTAGGAGCCCCAATTTGGAGCCCTATAGGCGAGCAGCAGGCACCCCAGCAGGCAAGCAGTCGCATCCCAGCAGGAGAGCAGTGGGTACCCCACAAGTAGAACAGTGGAAACCCCAATAAGAGAACAGCGGGCACCCCACAGGCAGGCACCCAGCAAGTGAGCAGCAGGCCCCCCACAAGGAGAGCAGTGGAAACCCCACAAGGAGAGCAGTGGAAACCCCAATAAGAGAAAAGCGGGCACCCAGCAAGCAGGCACCTAGCAAGTGAGCAGCAGGCCCCGCACAAGGAGAGCAGTGGAAACCCCAATAAGAGAACAGCAGGCACCCCACAGGCAGGCACCCAGCAAGTGAGCAGCGGGCACCCCACAAGGAGAGCAGTGGAAACCCCAATAAGAGAACAGCAGGCACCCCATAGGCAGGCACCTAGCAAGTGAGCAGCGGGCACCCCACAAGGAGAGCAGTGGAAACCCCAATAAGAGAACAGCAGGCACCCCACAGGCAGGCACCTAGCAAGTGAGCAGCGGGCACCCCACAAGGAGAGCAGTGGAAACCCCAATAAGAGAACAGCAGGCACCCCACAGGCAGGAACCCAGCAAGTGAGCAGCGGGCACCCCACAAGGAGAGCAGTGGAAACCCCAATAAGAGAACAGCGGGCACCCTAGCAGGCGAGCAGCAGGCACCCCACAAGTAGAACAGTGGAAACCCCAATAAGAGAACAGCAGGCACCCCACAGGCAGGCACCCAGCAAATGAGCAGCAGGCCCCCCACAAGGAGAGCAGTGGAAACCCCAATAAGAGAACAGCGGGCACCCCACAGGCAGGCACCCAGCAAGTGAGCAGCAGGCCCCCCACAAGGAGAGCAGTGGAAACCCCAATAAGAGAACAGCGGGCACCCTAGCAGGCGAGCAGCAGGCACCCCACAAGTAGAACAGTGGAAACCCCAATAAGAGAACAGCAGGCACCCCACAGGCAGGCACCCAGCAAGTGAGCAGCGGGAACCCCACAAGGAGAGCAGTGGAAACCCCAATAAGAGAACAGCGGGCACCCCACAGGCAGGCACCCAGCAAGTGAGCAGCAGGCCCCCCACAAGGAGAGCAGTGAAAACCCCAATAAGAGAACAGCGGGCACCCAGCAAGTGAGCAGCGGGCACCCCACAAGGAGAGCAGTGGAAACCCCACAAGGAGAGCAGTGGAAACCCCAATAAGAGAACAGCGGGCACCCCACAGGCAGGCACCCAGCAAGTGAGCAGCGGGCACCCCACAAGGAGAGCAGTGGAAACCCCAATAGGAGAACAGTGGGCACCCCAGCCCAGGAAGGCTTTGCTGCCCTCGGCATCAGTCCACAGCAACAGGCTGGTCAAGTTCTGAAAGACGGGGCGCCAGGGTTTGGCAGCGAGCTCCCCGAAAGCCGAGCTCCCAGAGAGAAGGCAAGAAGGCGGGATGTGGCAAAGACCCAGGGCAGGCGAGGGAAGACCTGAGGACCACAGGTCCTTCCCAGGTGCACACACAGGTGTGCCCGCACAGGCACCTGCACACACCCGCAGGTGCTCACACAGAGAGAGACACGTGTGTATGCATAGACACACACGAGCACAGGGGCCAGGAAAGCTATTCCACCCCTTCCTGGGGGTTTCCTCATTCTTATCCAATCAAGGAAGATTCATTTATTCAACGTACATTAATTGACAAGACTCCCCCCTCCCCTACTAAAAATAAAAATTAAAAAAATACAGGGGAAAAGCCTCGGAGTCAGAGACCCTGAGATTACATTCTTTCTACTGAATAGCCCGTGTGACTTTATTCTAGTCACTTCTCTCTCAGCCTCAGTTTCCCTCTCCGAAAAGATTGGACTAAATCAAGAGTTTTATTCCTTTTTGTGGTAGGGACCCATTAGCTTTATGCTGAATCCTGTGGTTGCCTCGTAGGAATAATGTTGTTGGGGGAGGGAGGTTGTTGTTCTATGCATTTCATTTTATGCATTTAATTTTTCAGTGGTATTTTATTTTTCCAAATACATGTAAAAATAGTTTTCAATATTCATTGTTGCCGACTTTGTGTTCCAATTTTTCCTTCCTCCCTTCCTTGCCTCCCCTTCCCCAAGACAGCAAGAAATCTGATATTGGTTAAATATGTGCAATAATAATGTTTTTATATGAAAAAAACTAAAATAAATTTTATTGCAAAGGAAGTTAAATCCATTGAAATGTGGTTATAGGAGGCCTGGGGAGACTCACATGACCTGATGCTGAGGGAAATAAACAGAACCAGGAGATCATTGTACAAGACAACACAAGATTAGATGATCAGTTCTGATGGACGCGGCTCTTTCCAACAATGAGGTGATTCAGGCCAATTCTAACTGTGATGGAGAGAGCCATCTGCACCCAGAGAGAATTGTGGGAAGTGAGTCTAGATCACAACAGAGCAGTTTCACTTTTTTTGTTGCTGTTCGCTTGCGATTTATTTTCTTTCTCATTTTTTTTCCTTTTTGATTTTTTTTTTTTTTTTGCAGCAAGAGAATTGTATAAATTTGTGTACATTTATTGGATTTAACATATATTTTAACATGTTTAATATGGATTGGATTTCTTGCCATTTGGGAGAGGGGGTGGGGGGAAGGAGGGGAAAATTTGGAACAGAAGGTTTTGCAAGGGTCAATGTTGAAAAATTATCCTTGTATATGTTTTGAAAATAAAAAACTTTAATAAAAATTGATTATATACCTATGTCAAATGGCTTATCTTTTCAATAAGGAAGATGAGGAAGGGAAAGAATTTAGGATTCAAAATTTGAAATATATATATGTATTTAAATTGTTTTCATATGTAATTGAGGGAAAATAAACGATTAAATAAGATTAAAAAAGGAAATATGGTTGTACAATTTTTTTTGAAGAACAAACTCATGGATCCCAGATTAGGAACTTGTGAAAATGCATGAGAATACATAGACTGAGGCTCCAGAAAAAGCTGGTCCTCCTCAGGAAATGGGAGCAGAAATGTGGGGTAGCAATGGCCTTGGAAAATCCTTCTGTCCCCAAATATCTTCCCAATAAATGTTTGAAATTCTGTTATCAATGACTTTGGGAGTTGGGGGTACAGTGGATAGGGCACTGGGACTGGGTTCTGAGTTCAAGTCCAGTCTCAGACACTTAGGAGCTGTGTGATCCTGCACAAGTCACTTACTCTGCCTCAGTTACCTCATCTGTAGCTGAAGAAGGAAATGGCCAACCGCTCCTGTATATTTGCCAAGAAAACCCCAAATGAGATCATGAAGAGGGGGGGTGATTTCAGTCCTTTGGGGTCATAATTGCTTTCTTCAGAATTCTCTTCTAAAATCCAACCACCAGAGAAGCGAGGGATTCTTGAGACATATTTTTGCATCGTTTTGCTAACTAGACTTATCTGATACACAGTTCCCACTCCACAAAGGGGGGGTGAAGGTTGAAAAAAGGGAAGAGAAACATCAATAGTGATTCTCTCCCCCCACCCAAAAGAAAAGTGAAAAAAGCCCTTTTTAAAAACACACAGAAGAAAACAGGAGATTCAGAAGGAAACACAGACAAGAAGGATAGCTTTGAAACTTTGTTGGATTTATTGTAGAATTTTTGAAAAGAGATGAAAGTTATTCAAAATGGAGGCGTATGGTTTCACACGCAATCGCCTTTTTCCTTTCTTTATTTCGTGTGTATATTGGGGGGGAGGGTCCTAAATCTACAGGAGTGGTTCCAAGATGGCCTGGCTGGATACGGTCAGAGGTCTGACCCACCTTTACCAAGATTAGGGGAGAAGGGAGGAAAGGGGGTACCGGCTACCACTGGGAGGAAGAGGAGGAAAGATGGGGGGGCCTGGCAGGAACTGGTATTGTTTAAGCCGGGGGAGGTTCCTCCAGTCTCCCAACCCTTTTTCTGGGAGAGAGCGACCCCTCAACTCAAATCAAGGGAGAAGGGCACAATCTCCCCATGATGTCACTCTCGGGGGTCCCTAACTTTTCTAAAAGTGACACGTTTCAATATAAACTTATGCAATAACCCCCCTCCCCCTGCACACAATGTAGACCAACAGGCTCTGTTTATTTCCAAACCAGAGTTTGATTCCACTTGAATACCTAATGTAAAAGGCAATGCAATGGAAGCAAATGCTGGTTACCCAAGACCCTTTATGATGCAACAGGCAGAAGCATGGAGTCGGGCCCAGGCAATGGGTGGTTTGGAGGGAGGGGGTGCCAAGATGTTTCCTCTATCCTATGGGCCATCTGGTGATCATTAAAACTGTCAATAAATTAAAAGCAACAACTCGTCAGGAAAATTCCAGCCGAAACCACCAAAAGTTCTTTTTTTTTCTCTTAAGTGTGGGAAAAACTAACAAAATTGGAATTTTCAGCTTTTATCCGGGCTGGGACATTAAATAGGATAACTTTAACCTCATTTCCACTTTTTAAATGATTATTTTTGGTTCTTTTCCGATGAGCCCCATGACAGTGGGAAGACTTTTCTCTCCACCTCCTGTAGAAGCTTCCTTATCCCTTTCACCTTTGCCACTAAGTACTTCCAGAGGAGACACCGGGGGCTTTCTCCCCCTGCCTAGTCTTTCTCCTCACCATGGGTGATGACATAGCACAGGTTCTTGTAATCGAGATTACCGCGCACATCTGGAGGGAAAGCTGTAAACATCTGTTTGATCTGGAAAATAAATGCGAGAAACAGGCGTCCAGGGGGTGGGGAGGGGGAAGGGGGACCCCAAATCCCCTCCAGCTGGCCTCCTGTCGGACAAAGACGTGCCTTGTCCGGTCTCACTCGAGCGGGAGTTCTGTTCGGGACCCCTGCCCAAATTCACTGACCCCTCCAGGCCTTTGCTGAGCTCCGGAGAGCCGCCAGCTCTCCTCCCCGCGTGGGTCCGAACAGCCTTCCTTGGGGAGCCACAGAACATGGCAGCATCCACGGAGCGGGGACCTCTGAGGTCACTCGGGCCAGTCGATACCCATTAGTGAAGTTTTCCATTTTCCATCACCATTTTCCCAACCCACACCATGTGGGAGGAAGGAACGTGCAGAATTCTTTAGAAAACGTATATTTGGGCAACTGAGACAATAGCCCTCATTTCTTCCAGAGTCACCCATCAGTGACCAAAAAAAAGAGTCCCGACCCTCAAGAAGCTCAGAACCTGGTTTTTCAGGCCAAACCTGTGATTTCTTCGGTATAAGCAATCCAGGGGATAAGTGGAGAGAGCGCTGCAGTCGGGAAGACTTGAGTTCAAATGCCTCCTCAGACCCTTACTCAGTGGCTTTGGGCAAGTCACTTAATCTCTCAGTTGGTCTCAGTTTCCTCAACTGTAAAATGGGGGTGATGATGGCACCCAACTCTCACCGGGTTCTTGTGATAATCAAATGACTTAATATCTGCCAAAAACAATCAGTGCAGTGTCTGGCACATAGTAGGTGCTTAGGACAGTGTCTGACACATAGTAAGTGCTGTATAAATGCTTATTCCTTTCCGATCTGTCCTAGTGAAGAAACTCCCTCTACTGACTTGGACTCAGGGCCTGAAATCCCTGAGAGGGAAAATGATGTGTCCAGAGTGACTCCATCAAGACTTGGAGCAGAGCTCTTTCCACGATCTCATGGTTGTCTGACTGCAGTTTAGAAGGGAAATTAATAATAATTCATTTACTGAGCATTTTTCCCTGAGGCAATTGAGGTTAAGTGACTTGCCCAGGGTCACACAGCCAGGCTGTATTAAGTACCTGAGGTAGGATTTGAACTCAGGTCCTCCTGACTTCAGGGCTGGTGCTCTAGCTGCCCCTTCCCGAGCTTTTTACAAAACCCTTTCTTCACAACAATCCTATAGGAAAAGATGGTAAATAGGAACACTGACCTTCCCCTACATGGATACAGAAGAGGTTTATGTTTTTGTCAGGATGGGAAACTCCTGGTTTCAACAATCAATTGACTGTGAGCTCACTTTGAAGGAAAGTCCTTATGACCTCTTGAGGTCATTAAGTCCATCCCCCTGCCTCCGGGGAGGATTGCAACTTGTGTGTAAAATGACCAAATCCCAAGGGGGAAAAAAATGACCTTACCTCTTCCTCACTGAACCGATCTGCCTGTGTCATGAGTTTTTCTTTGATGCTGTTAAATAAAAAACAAAGCAAATTACTTCATTTCGTGACAGAAAACAATGTGTTCCCAGGAACGTGGCCAGGTCCCTTCTCTGAGCCTCAGTTTCTCCTTCCACAAAACAAGCCGGCTGTTCCCTAAGCTGCCTCCCAGGCCTCGAGCTGGAGGGATGGTTCCAGACGTGGCCGGAGACCCCCCACGGCTTCTCCCCCCAGTGAGGACACTGGCCACGTTTAGAAACAGCATCAGGGATTTATCTCTTTCCTTCCCATGTTGTTTATTACTGAAGTTATTTGCCTTGAAACAGAATATTGTTTTCTCCAGCTAGCTGGCTTCTGCTTTTTATTCCCCAGGGTAACAAGCTACAGATGATGGTTTCTCCCAGTTGGTGACGGCTCTTTCTTCCCCTGCAGCCTCCCATTGTTCCACCTTTCCCTCCATCTGGAAAATCTGCAATTGTCATGAATCATTAGAAGTCAGAGCTGATGGGGACTTTCGCTGTACAGATGGGGAAACTGAGGTAGAAGGGGTAAGTGTCTTCATCAAAGTCACACAAAAAACTAATACAAGAATCAGAATTAGATGTCCTGCCCCCAATCTCCTGCTCAGTGCTTTTGGGCAGGTCCTTAAGGACCTTCCAAAGAATTCTCCCTCGATTATCAGCCTTCAGAGATGCCCCTGGTTGGAAGGAAGGCTACGGGGATGAGGCAGCAGCCTCCCCCTGCAAGGTCAGATCTAAAAAGTGAGAAATAATAGCTCAGCAGA